>NW_015113603.1:119614-183902 GCF_001443285.1 Poecilia latipinna | reverse complement strand
GTGGGGTTGTTTTGAGAGGGGGGGTTGTGTTGGTGTGGTTGGGGGGGGGGGGGGGGTGCGTGTGTGTGTGTGTGTGGGCATTTTCTGCCTCTGAATTGTATTTCCATGCTCAGCTGCTGGAAGGGACATGTTTCTATCTGACATGTGAAAATGTCCAGCCTATGAATAATGAATCGTTTTGTGGTCAGTTTGATTTTTAGAAAAGGATTGCATTATTTTCTGTTTTGAAGTGAAATCTAATTTTTCTCTTTTTTTTGTTAGTTCCAATTCACAGTAGCGTTGTCTGAATTACTTCTTTCTGAGAACATGCTGACAGCGTCCTTTGATCCTGGACAGATTGTTTTCTTTAAAAGCCATTTCCTGTTTCATATATTTAGTCCCTTCAGTCGTCTTCTTTCCTTTCACTGCTGAGCTTCTGAGACCATCAATGGTTGTTTACTCTAAAACTGCAGAAAAAGCAGTAACCCCCCCTCCACACACACACACACACACACACACACACACAGAGAGAGAGAGATTGTCTTCTGAGCTGACTCAGACTCTTCCAAACAAATGATCTCTACATTATAATGACTGATTTCTCTGTCATGTGGAATGGAGCATCTCCACAGGTTCAATCTATTTTAACTTTTTTATAGATATAGACATATAGATGTAGATATAGATGTATTTCATTGTTTTTCTCACAAACTGTTATTTGTTAACATGATCTATCTACAAATATCAATTACAAACATGCATCCAAACATTTTTGTTTGTTTTTTAAAAAC
Organism: Poecilia latipinna; assembly: GCF_001443285.1. NCBI lineage: Eukaryota > Metazoa > Chordata > Actinopteri > Cyprinodontiformes > Poeciliidae > Poecilia > Poecilia latipinna. The sequence goes on along the minus strand of NW_015113603.1, from coordinate 183,132 downwards.
CTTTCTGTGTTAAATTATATAATGGCTATAAGAGATGAATTCATAAAAAGGTCTTTCATGTACTTGTCTTTATTAAGGGCTCCAAAAAAAAATTAAATGCATTACAACCTGACATATTCACAGTTTAGAATGTGTTACTTCAAATTATTTTCAGAAAGTTTTTATAAAGCATATCTATATGTTTAAACCTGCAGAGTGCAATGCTGTGTGACGACGGTGACAGGAAGCAGCAAATCCAATGGAGCCATTTTTTCCCCTTTCAGCACCAATTGGCTGAAATAAGGAAAACTGCTGTTATCTTGAAGGTAATGCTAACTGCTTCCACTGTGTGTGTCGATTCATTTTAAAATACGTTTGTGTTTGAACTATTAAAATAGAAACTTCTAAGCGCTTTTAAAGAGAATCTCCAGCATTTGCAGATTTTATCTTTTCATCTCTGACCCCATGATACTGGAGGTTCACCGTCTATCAGTGTAAACGCCTGCTGCCTCCTTACTGGGTAGTACAACATGCAATGGCACTGAAGGCATTCTGTTTTATTACATTATAAATTTATGCATTAGGATAACATCTGGGTTTCTTTAAGAAAGCCCACGGCTGTGTAATGTGATGCATATGGAGCAATAAAGAGAGGATGAGGTTGGATAAATGACTGCAAGGACAGCAAGCCGTAATGAGCCGATCAAACGATAGTGAGGATGGAAACGCCACAGCATCAGAGCGGCGACAGACTGATCTGTCGGGGAATCCCTGCTCCCGGCGTTCCAGTCAGCCGCTCACAGCTTTCTGTCACAGATTCCTCCTGCCACGAGAAGCTCTGCTTGTTCCTTCTGCTAATCTTTCCTCCACAGGCATCATCTGATGCTCCTGCTTTCCACGCATCAGTCCCACATCATGCCACTGTTCTGGAGGATTCAGAATGATCAGGTCCAGAAATAAATTAGAATGTTTTTGAACAGTTTGGTTATTCAGTAACTTCATTCAGTGAGTGAATTTAATTAAATTCAGTTTATGAAACTTTATTTGTCCCCAAAGGGGAATTTAAAGGCAAAAACATATACAATCAATCACCTACACCTCTAATATTTGAATAATTGTTACACAGCAAGTCACCTGGAGCATTTTGAAGGCAACTTGCTGTGAAACAAGTTGCCTACTTGTTCCACAGTAGTTGTAATGAGCAGAAAGTTTCTGACAGGATATCTGACAGAGACTCTTGACCTCACCTTTAAGCAAATCAAAGAAGTTTCAACAGAGTCGAGGTCAGAGCTGAACAGTAGTCTGTTTTAGCCAAAAACATTTTAAAGTGTGTTTGGGATCATTTTCTTGTTGGAATAATAAACTGGGTCCAAGTTTTAACAATCAAATTAAATAAGTCACTTTTTTAAGAACAACTTTTAGACCACAGAGGCTTAAACCTGCTTTACTCCAGCAGATAAAATCATTTACAAACATTTTTAAAAATTAGACTTTTTGACATTAGACCACAAAGACTAAAGATGTTTTTGGGGAACTCGAGGTTAAGCTGTCAGGCACGGTGGTGACAGCATCAAACTGGCTGTGGAGCAAAGTTATAAATATTGTTCAGATTCCTCATTCAAACAGAACATCACTGCCAAGGATGGACTTTAATATAAACCACTGGCAGAAATCTATTTTCTCCAGTAAATGCCTCATATTTTACATCATTTTCTGTAGTAAATGCTCGTCTTGAACTATTTTTCTCTTGCTAGGTTTGATTGGATTCCAGCTGGCCTGATGCTTTAGAAAAACTAACAATGAAAAACTAACTATGCAGACAACAAGGATTGTCTTTATCACAGGAAACAACAGACTCTCTCCTGGTGCTGATTCAGACCAAAGAGACGTGAATGAAAGTCAGCCGAGGTGAAACTTTCCTCAGCATTCTGGGTCTGAAGCCTGTGGGAACGATTCAGCCATCAGTCTCCATTCTCCAGTCCCTGAACAATCACTTCATCACACCCTGAACGGCAGCATTTTTACCGTCCTGAATTGAGTTTTTCTTTTTATGGAAATGAATTTTGGACACCTCTGGAAGACCGTCCCACTGCCTCCGTGTGTCTGTCTGTTCCTTTGTGTTTTATGGTTCGTTCCAGCAGTATGAGATGCTGCTGCTTACCGAGGGACGATTCTGTACTTCACATTAAAATTCATCTGGTAAAGCAAAGAGTGGGGTTTAATTATGAAGCTATATAACACAGGCTGTAATGGGAGACTGCAGGAGTGCAAATATGTAGCAGAGAGTTGCTTCTGCATGTACAGCAAATTCACTTCTAATCACAGTTACTTCTGCAACATAAAAAAGAGCAAATAAAGCAACATGAGCTTTATTGATTTTAATCTAGCTGCAGATGAGATAGATGTTTGCTGTAATAATAATAACAGATTTCTGGCACTGTGGTGATGTTCAACTTGTGTGAGGGAAAAACTTTTTTAAAGCTCAAGTTTTTCAGTTTTTATTATAATCTAATCAAAATTGACCTTATTTTTACAAGTGGAAGCAATATTTTTCTTAGATTGCCATAGTTTATTAGACTGACATATGGGGCATTATGTAACGCTGGAATTATTTTTAAGTACCACCACATGTCAGAAAAATACGGATTTATTTAGTTGACATCAACTTAATAACCATTTCTTGAAAAACTACATGAATTCAACTGAAGGTGTTTGTTACAGTGAGGATGGCAGCAATTTTACCTGTTATCTTACTTCTTTGTGTGTATTCTTGAGTCTGTATCTGTGCTGCTGAAGTATCTCTGTAAATAACTGGACGGACCAGAGAGGCGCGTTTGATTCTGTGAGATGCAAACACAAACTCATCCTCTGCTTCCCTGGAGTCCAGCAGAGTTTTCATTCTGTGCTTCTTTGATATGCAAATATCAGAGTTTTATCTGGGAGGTCCATCCTGCCGTCACATGAGCAGCGGCACACCGAGGCTGGAGGCAGGCAGCCGGACACACTGCATGTCAGGTGAGTCTCTGGTGGGTTGAAACACAAAATGACTCCACCGAACCAAAGGAAACCAACTGGAATCTGGAAGCACTTTCCTGCTGACAGAATCTGTTTCCATTGCAAATGCGAGTAAATCTTACAGCTGAAAAAATCTCCTGATCCTAGCATGATCCTAGCATAACATGAGTTTTTAAAATTGTTGTGTTTCCATTAAGCTAATTTATTTTTGTAATTTTAATTTGCATACTTTTATGATCAACTACAATGCAGCTAGTGATTGCTGCATGAATGCAGAGCAGACAGTAGACAGTAGTCCACACATATCAATTTAAATCATGATCAATATTGTAGATTAATTTAAACTCAGGAAATTTATGTCTGAATGATCTAAACCGAGTATTACCCCATTATTCCTCCCACTAATTATTCTCCTGATTAAATGAGTCACACCAGGCTGGTTTCCTATAAATACAGAAATAAATATAAAACTGAGTTAGCATCTGTGGAATAAACAGATCTATAACATCCGGCTCATTTCAAAGAGCCAGAAATCCCATCTCTAGGATGGATGATCAGACTCTTTCAGAGCCAGTACTCCCTCCAAAAATCATATTTATCATCGAGCGCTGGCGACTTGACATCCTCCCTTATTAGCAGTTTTCTTTAGTTTTATTGAGCAGAAAGCTCTGATGACACTGCAGCAGCTCAGCTAATCCAAATCTCATCCTCCCCTTTATTTAAACCAACAGAGCTCTCAGTCCAAAGACTGACACTCACGAATCTGAACAAAGGTTTGCCATCGCATTGGACCGAATCCGAGAGCTGCTGCTAATATTCATCACAGCATCATATGCACAGAAATAAACATCAATAAACTCATTTTACCTGCTAATAACCTTAATCATCACTCTTATGGCAACATAATCTTATCACATTCCACATGCTGTACATGCAAGCAACACATTCTTTTCTTTACCACTGTCATTTTTTAAAATAAAATAATCAATCAAAGCTTTTCTGTTGGCACAACATGAATTCTGTTTTGCTTTGTTCGTTACGTAGAGGAGCAGTTTGTTTCTTCCAGCCAGTCAGTCAATCAAGAAGCTTTTAGAAACACAACAGAGTCCTCAGAGTGATTTTAGGGTCTATTTTCTCTGAATCCGCTCTTAGACTAAAACAACAAAAACAACCTGCTGTTATTGTTGCCCAATGACCATTAAAGGCAGCATGCTTCTATATTCGTCAGTGATTTTATATGAAATTAGCTTAAATGGCTACATAGTGAAACTATGTACCTGTGAGAACCAAGTGGGAAAAAACCCAGCTCTGAACAGATGATCTCATTTACACAAACACCAACAGAAGCAGAACGATCTCCAGCCAAGAAGAGATTTTTTCGTTTCGCCTTGCATCGATCTGTTTCCGTTTACATTTCACCTTTTGGTTTAAATGCTGTAGATCCAGGACTTCCTGAGCGTCCAGCTCCAGTCTGATGTGATCCTGATCAACCTGAAGCCACAAACTACACCAGAGTTAATGTCAGCACATCCTGTCCGGCGGAGAACACCAGATGCTTTTCAAAGTAAGAGCAGTAGCTCTCTTTTAAACATAAGCTAACTGTTGCCAAAGGAAATAAAACATTGGCTCTCTTCCTGTGCTTTTTGTATCTGAGCAGAACTAAGCATGCAGAAAAGTATCTGTTAAGATCCTGCTCTGTTTAATCAAAACCAGGTACTGAGAAAATTACAGCAACTTGCAAGAGTGATCTCTGAATAAAAGATGATCTCCTAAACTAGAAGAGAAGTTATTCAATTTCAAGCATGCTTTGGTAGATGTTCACAGATTGGAGCGATATGTAAGGGCAGTAAGCGAATATGTCACACTGAAATTAAAATCCTATTGGGAGATAAAAACCAATGAAGCTGCAGAGACACACAAATGTAACCATGACCTCTGACTTTTACATTTTTCATTTTATTATTATTTTTTTCAGTTTATGTGACAAACTAATAAAAACCTAAATTATAAAGCTGCAGGAGGTAACGTTTGAAAAACAGAAGTTTTTAAGAAGGGGCTTAATTGAGCTGCACAGGTGAAATAATTTGGTTAAATGTAATTATAAGTCCTGCACTTCACAACACTGGCTTTGATGGGAGAGAGGAAGAAAGCTTTGGCTAAAAGAAATCCACATGAAGTCAAGTCTGCAGTTTGTCTCAAGACTCACTTAAAGATATTCCTGTCTAAATAAAATGTGGCTGAAAAGTGAAAAATGAAAAGATGTTCACATTGAGACACATTTTCACATCTACACCTGAGACCAGGTTCAAACTTTCAGCGACATAAACAGAGAGCTCAAACAATTCATATGTATGAATGGTTTAGTCAAAGTAACAGCTTAAATCCAGTTGTGCCAGATCAAAGTGGACAAAGACCATAAATATTTTCCCAAGGTGTAGTTAAAAAAAAAAAAAACATGAAGCTTCTCAGTAGTTTTTCCTCTTTGACATCAAACTACGATGAACTACATGGCAGCTGTGGGTCTTAAATCCTGTTCTGAAGAAAACGACACCAGCTGACCCCAATTATCCGTACAACAATTTTTGACGAGTCAAGAATGCAATCTGCCACTTCTCACATCCACACAGCGTCAGCCTCACATCTGAGAGGATCCAGCGTCAATCGCTGCTGGCCAGAAAAAAAAACTCCAAAAGGCATAAATTAAAGAAGTAAATATAAAAAAAGAAAAACATGCCAGAAATATTTTATGTGGCATAGTTGTGTAAAATGTCGTGTTTATATGATCATAAAGAGAAGAAGCAGATATGCCTGCGTTTGCTTTGTCTGTAGAAAAATAATATAAAATCTCTTGGTTATTCTGATCAAGGTCGTTGTGACTGGAGGTTTTGTGGCAGGATGCAGCTCTGTGTTTATGATGGAGCCAGTGAAAAATTGCTTTTCATGTGACCCTGAGTACTGATCCATAATACAAAGAAAAGCTCCAATAATTGTAACTCTCACCGGCTCAGACGTACAAACAAAAACCTGAACCAGAATCTTCACTGCTTCCTTTGGTCTGGACCTGATTCTGTTTCACACTCTGAATGTTCACCAGGAAACTCATCTGGACTGCGTAACACCGACAGAGCAATTAGCTAATGCTGAATATTAATGATCACGTAGAAGAGCAATGCAGGCAGAACAGCTGCATTCTGCAAACTTGAACATTTTTTTTTCCTGAGAAATTAAAAAAAATGTACTTCTGCCTCATCTGTCCTCTGAGAGGCATTTCTCTCTACTGTCTCCACATGCTTAATCAGGAGGTGGGGTTGCTGTAAAGTCATTAGTTCCCTTAGACAAACGACTTTTCACCCACTGGCTTCCTTTTCTCTAATCATAGCAGAGGGTCTGCTGGTCGTCTCCAGGCATCGATAAACGGGAGGGAGGTACTGAGGACAAATTGCAAGTCTATGAAGGAGAAGTAAGGGAAAATGTAATTATGCTAATGCTCACTCACACCCAGGTTGAATGCATAGCAGACAGGATGTGAGTTCCTGGATCAAGGGAGGAAGCCATGTTCCCTACAGAGAATAACTGCATGCACAGGGACGACATCCAGACTGACTGGGATTGGAACCCATGACTTACTACAAGGCAGCAGCCCTAACATGGGGTTATCTATTTGTTTGCACCAAAGATTAACAAATGATGTATCTGTGAACCCAATCACCCAATTGGGTTGACCATCCCAAGTCTAGAAAAGTTTAGAAACAATTTACTTCACAGTACAGCACATTTTCTCCAGGTTGGTATCTTCAATTAGACTGATTCCTAAAACAGCCCAGGATCCCAAACATCAGGAAATCGATGTTTGTCTCCTGGGAGACGAGTTCAGATGCTTCAATGAAGAAAAACTGGGTGTGAAGACGCTCCTGTGCTTTGATCAGTCAAACTGCACAATCAGATGAAAGAAGAAACTTGGACACATTTCTGTTTTACTGACAGCTGCACTGTAAACTACAGCACTTTATGAATTATATGCTTCATATTAGTCTTTAAATTATTGATTTTAAATGTTTTACATTGTGTGTCATCAGTTTATAAGGCAAAAAAATATATTTTGTTTGCTATTGAATGTCTATGAATAAATTCCATTGGATTTATTTTGTCATACTTATATACATCTGGATTTGAATTTCAACTTGAGTGCATTTACAGTGAAACTAGCATTTTTTTTTTTTTTTTTTTTTATAAAATCATTGCTAATGAACTGAACTCAGTTGGATTGAAGTGAAACAAATTTAAGGTGAGTCTTTAAAAAAAGAAACCCGGAAAACAAACCTGATAAAAACGGACCAGATCCCTCCCGGCAATAAAAATGTAATAATTTATTATTTTCAAAGGTTACACCTCTCTGACATGAATCCTCCATTCACTGCATCATGCGAGCATCGCCTTGCTTGGTGGTACTTGTTGAGAGAAGTGCTGAAACAGTTATGAACCGCTCTAACCTCTTTCCAACAAAATAATTAAAAAAACTATTAAATGAAATGAGTTTTTTTTTAAGTAAATGCAATCAGATCTGTCCATGTCAGAGAATAAAACGCTGACTTTTTTTTTTTTTTGGTGCAACCTGTTAACGCGCCGCCAGCTGCGGTGCGGGGATCCGTCCATGGTGCTGAACTGCGGGTTAACAAAGACCCAAAAACCCAAAAACCCTCCGTGTGGCTGATCGATCTGAATGTCAGAGTTGAAATCATACAGAAAATCTATTTAATCGGCGGTAAAACTCACATTCTGTTTGTTTCGTTTCTTTTGTTTGAGAGAACAGGAAACTCAGCTGCTCGAGGCTTTTACTCACACAAAAACTCCGAAGAGCAGAACTCGGATCCCGATCTCCAAAGCCAGCTGCCGCATGTCTTTCCTCCGCTCTGTGGGCGAAACATTCATGGTGTTTGAGGAGGAACGAAAAGAAATCCGTTAAGTGAAACGACCAAAGGCAGTCCCAGTCGGCGCTGCGGGTTCTTCACTTTTATAATCCGTGGAACCAGAACTCCCAGAGGCGACGCTTCCTAATCACGCACTCCGCGCGTCTCCATTCCCGTTCGGTCACCTGAAGCAGCGGTCTTTCCTTCAGCCTCAGCCTCCCCTGCGGTTTGCGTTAGTGTGACTCTGTTACTGGCTGCCAGCTCCTTGAACTGCTTTCTGTGGGTTGGAGTGTGGGGAGCGCAAGAAATCAGGAAATATGGGAATCGGTTCAGGTGTTGGATGAAACTGAGGCAGTGAAGGAAGACTGGAAAGTAAAGGGAGACTCTGAGCGTCACGCCTCTCTCTCTCTCTCTCTCTCTCTCTCTCTCTCGTTTTGCTTTTCTTGGCTTTACTTTGAAGGACCAGATGAACAGAAGTTTCAAACTTAGGACCTCGCACCAACTGACTTACATTCAATCATTATGGAATTGAACGTCTGATCAATTTTGGTCTCATATGACTGGAATAATGAAACAATAATGTAAAAAAACTCATTTGGAAACACAAGTTGGAACTTATTGTTTAGATTTATTTTCCTTTAGCTGTGGCCAACATCATTCACAATGGCAAGTTTTAAATCTAATTATCCTTTAGTAAACCATCATGTTTCTTCATGTCAGCAGGTATTACACTTCTGGAATGAGCTGAGGTCCAAAACACAACCATGTCAACAAAGAATGCAACATGCTCAAAATCCAAATCTTCTAAATAATCTTCTTTAGAGAACTCAACTGTTTGAGTGAAAGTGGTCAGAAACTACCATGACCTCTGCAGTGAGACAAATAAGAAGAGTTGAAACAGAAAATGTTTTAAATGAACAAAACATCCAAAACCGAGACACAAATAGAAAAACTAAAACAAACTCAGAGAACCAGAAACTTTGGAGTAAAAGAGGAAGGAAACTAATAGACTTAAAACTGCTCAGTGAAACGGAAACTGAAAAAGGACAAGTCACAGAATTGTGAACTGAGGGGAAATAACAGAAAAACTATCAAAGCACAAAATGTTCTTACTAAAGTGAATGCTTGGTTTTCCCTAAAACAAGTCAAATTAATCTGAACTGGAGACTGAGGGGGAAAAACTAATTGCAACAAAATGACAGTGACCTGATCATCACAGGAGCTTCCTGACGGTTTGTCTTCACATCGGTGAAATGGAGCAACATTAACATTATTCAAGTCGACAGCAAATTTATGTTGTATAATTATTTTGAAATGAAGAACGAACCATTCAAATAAATCATTAATATCATTAAAAAATACGACATTTTTTAACGAGAGGTTGTAAACGTCTCACAGGAACATGAATAACCAAGCAGCACTTTGAGGAACAAGGTTTACGTCTGGTCTCATCTTTATTAAAGAGACACATCTGTTTAATATCCATCCCCTTATTAATAATGAATCACACTAAGTGAAGCAGAGGTAAAGCAGAGATCTTCAGCGGCGCCGTCCCAGTCAGTGGTGATGACCAGAACAGCAGCTGGGAGGAAGAATCAATCAAGGCTTGTTTTCAGGCTCAGGTGGCCAGCAGCCTGACACAAAGTATTACAGCAGGACATGAGAGAGGAGTCCAGCTGCCAGCCCCGCCCAGCGCGTCCGGCCCACGGCGAGGCGTGGAGTTCCTCAGGGTCCGATCGGCCTGACTGAGACGAATGAGCGAAGGCAGCAACAGAACCTGTCCAGATCCTCAGACACATGAATATTTCATCCACTCTTAAACTGACCTTCTCACTTTAGCTGCCAGTCAAATGCAGGCTTCTGTCAGTGAGTGTGTGTGTGTGTGTGTGTGTGTGTGTGTGTGTGTGTGTGTGTGTGTGTGTGTGTTGGGAAAAACTCCTGACCCAGAAACTTCCCTCTCTCCTTTCTGGGTCAGAGACCTGACAAGCAGAAAACTCACAGTTTGGAAACTGTATTCTTGCTAACAAGGCATCACAGCATCACTAAAATTAATGCACGAACACACAGTTGCAGAAGAGATTTTGATCTTTTTCTTTGTTTCACGCAGAGAAATGTTAAATGTGCCTGAAGTCTGCTCTGCTTCCTAATAAGAACACAGCAGAACAAGAGGAGACGTGAAGCGATGATGGATTGGGAACTCCAACTTCAAAGCTCTCTTCCAACCATCAGAATTTGGGGCTTTTAGGGAGTGTGGCGTGTTTATTAGAAGCCATCCACACGGCTTAGACTTCAGGCCTCACATCAGTCACGAATAAGATGATTCACTCTGGTCAGAGCCCCTGAGCATCAGAACAGGATGGCAGAAACAATTACAGGAGCGGCGCAGCAGAGGCATATCTTTCTTTGTTCTTTTCTGCAGCGGTGATTGTGAGTCACATTCCCCGAGGTTCTGTTTATTCTGCCAGGTTAGATATATGCTGCACTCTGACAAAGAAAAGCCCTTCAGCATCACAAATGTACAGTTTGTCTAATCGCCTCCATGCACTGGTGGCGTTCACCGTATTAGTTTGATCAGAGTGACTCACCGCGGTGCAGAGGAATCATCCCGACTCTTCAGAAGCTTTAAGGTTCGGTTGACATCAATGTTCATTATAGTGGGATTAGTTTCAGCAAGAAAAACATCATGGTTTTAATAAAAAGATGTTTCAGGACCAAGGCAATATTCTCACATACAGATCCACTAAAGAAGATGAAATATTGATGCTGCTGAACAAATCTAATCACTGAACACCAGAAATCTGGATGAATGAGATCTGGCCATGAAACAGAGATGAGTTAATGTTACAAAATCAATGCAATCCTCAGCTTAAGTAGAGCAAACTATAATTCATATATGTTATTTATTCTTTTATTCTTAGAGAATTTATGATTTACTTGTAAAGATCTTCAAGGCTGTATGTTTGTCAGGTATGAAATTATTTCTACCAGGTTTGTGGCTTCTCGCTCTATTTTACAAACGTCTTTTTATGTTTTTTGTTTTTCAAATAAAAATACAAAACGTATGATACGTATTCATAATCTTTAGGTAATAATCCAATCTAAAGTCCAGTAGAATCTGTTCTCCCTCCTGAGCTGTGTCTGGTGCTTTCTGCTCCATTTCTTGTAATTCTTGATGTTTGTTGAATGTTTTGTATCAAACCTCTGGGGCCGTAACACGATCCTGAGGTTAAACTGCATATGTTACCCAGCAACCCTGGATGGACTGAGGGTAATGTGGTAATTGTGTTTTCTCAAAGTGTGATGCTGTGATACAGGAAAGATGAAACACATGTTGAGCCTCCATTAGCATCAAACAGGAAGATTCATTCTTCTTCTGCATATTGAACATAATTCATATCCAATACTTCAGGTATCACTGAGTAGCTGCCCCTTAGATTCAGTACATCCAAAATGCCTATAATATCCCTTTAAACCAAATGATTATTCTTTTAACATCCTCCACTTAACTTTATAAATTCTATCAAATGACAAAACCTGTTCACACATAGCTTTTATTACTCTAAACCACTCATTTTTGACTAGTGCGTTAACTCAAACACCTTGTCCCTTTTTCTCAAACCTTTTGCATTTTAGCTGTAAAAATAAGATATATGAACTTGCTTTTAACTATTAAAATAGCTTTTACAACTTTTATTCTGCACAAATAAGGTATACTTTAGTACTTAAGCATTTTAGTGTTTACCTGTATCCATTGTTTTCACAGAATGTCAGTATTTTATCTCTTACAGAAAGAAAAATAATAATTACTAAACTGAAAAATGTGTAATGTCCCTTTAATGCTGTGTCTCTTTACTAGGCTTCACACATAGGTAGCCAGTAAACAAATGTCAACAGAATGTTTTCTCTGCTTTTTGCAGTAACTTATGTCCATTTTACAAATAAATACACCAAAATGTCTTTTGTATGAGAACCTTTTCAAAAAGTGCAAAATACAATAAGGTCAAAGTAAATCCAGTGTTCCTTCAGCTGTTTCTCAGCGAGCTCAACAGAAACGCAACAGCATTAATTAGCCTCCAGAAATATGCCGTTTTCTACATAAAGCCAATCACAAACTGCATAATGTGACTCACTAGTTTATCAAAAAATCTCTTCAGCTCTTAAATGATACCAATATTCAAAATACATTTTTACTGACCTGTGATATAGAAAGGATGAGACACACGTTGAGCTTCCATTAGCATCTAACAGGAAGTTTCATTCTTCTTCTGTGTTCCTAACTTTCTATGCCACCAAAGCGACAGGCGCCTCCTAGCGGTTGTATGTGGAATTGTACTTAATAACTGAAATAACAGTAAAGAATTTTTACAATGAGAAATTAAGGATAGAAAACTAATATTGGGTTAAAAATATTACCTCTTTTTATACTTAATGTTTTTGTTACTTACAGAAGCTTATTTTCACCCTTCTGTACATATAAGCTCATTTATTTATGTCTCCTGATTACAGTTGGTTGATGTGGATTATTTAGGGCTGACAGAGTAGAAGGGATGAATCTGAATGTTTGCCACAATGTTCATGTTTCTCTGTCATGGTTTGCCACATAAAACCCCTCAAAATGGTAGTAGTAGTACATTTTATTGTGTATGCAGGGCCATTTCACAGTAATGTTATACAACAAGCTAAATAAATAATGCAAGAATGAACAGCAAATATTGTAAAGAAGACAAATATCAGAAGCAATTAACATGAATTCAAAAACATAATCAGAAAGGGAGAGAAGCACAAACATTTTAATTCCACCAGTTCTGCAGATCGCATATAATTAACCCAAAGTTGTTATTGACTTATTTTCATACATCAGGGTTTGCTGTTATAATTTGATAAAATGCAGAAAATTTAACAGACTAAATATTTTTAAAATGCATTGTGAAACCTGCAGTCTGAGGAAGTGACTGATATCGTAACGGAGCCGCTGCATGAATGAGTCAGTCAACACAATCAGATGTTTTCCCTCCATGTTCTGAAATGTTACAAGGAGATGCCAGGTCTCTGTCTGACAGCAGCAATATATTCCAATTGTTCTTGAATATTTGTCAGACTATTCTACAACCATTATTGCACCAAAATGCATGTTTTCACATTTTACAATGCTGAAGAAATCATAAATATTGACAAATATTGTAACCTGACAACATTAATTGATCCAGTAATTAATTTACAGTTTCAGATCTAATTTTGCTTTAGGTTAAAGATGAAATTAAATCATAATCTGCTCTGAATAACCTTTAAACTAGTAATTTAAAATTAGTTTTGCTTTTTATTCCCCTCAACTTAAAATTCTCAACAAATTGTCTTAAAACAAGTAAAAACTGATTCCTGTAAAGTGAGAATAATTCAACTGAAGACTACTGTCTGATTGTTCTATTATTATTTCTCCATGTTGAATCCTGCATTGCTTTGCTCTTTGACTGTTTGTAAAGGCTGATACTGAGCGCTCCTGTGAGGTCTAGTCAAAGTACTGAAGAGCTTCAGCAGCATGCTGACAGTGAGCCATAGAACATGTTAAATACTCTGTATTTTGGCACCAGAGTCTCTTTTAATAACTGTCCGGCAGTTCAGCTTCTGCAGCCACACGAGCAGAGAGTAAGAGACAATCAATAAGCCAGTTAGTGCAGATGTAATACTTCATGGCCGCCCAGCTCCAACTTCACTTACACTGATATCTGCTGTCTTGGTTTGGGTAAAATAGTAATTAGGAGGTGAATTATTTCATTAGGTTCTTGTTGGTGTAATGCTGCCACTCTGCAGTCTATTGATAGGAGAGTTTATGATTCCATAGTCGTTAAATTGTATTAAACAGAGAAGTGTGACTTAAAGCTGATTGTTTAACTTTAACAGCAGATCCGAGTTTCAGAGAATTTCAATCTAGTTTGACTAACACTTTAATAACTTTACATAAAACTTGGAGATTTAATAAAAGATGGCAGATAATGTCAGTTTACTATGGCTGTGCTTAAATTAAAAAGCCATAAATTCAATATTTCTTGAGCTGTGTCACAGGTATATTTGTCTGTGAGATTAAATCTATTGATTAGCAGCAATGAAAAGAACAAAAAGAGGCAAAAAGAAAGAGAGACCATAAAGAGGAGGCCCTGACGGTTCCTGAAAGGAAAGGTTAACTCATAACTTCACCGGTTATGTCATAAAATTGACAAAGTTTCTGCTTAGAAAGGCAGTTTGTCATGAATTTGTTACCCTGCAACCTTGGATGGCTGAAGGTAATAAGATGATCTTCCCTCAACGTGTGATGCTGTGGTATGAGAAAGACGAGACACACGTTGAGCTTCCTTCACATTCAACTGGAAGATTTATTCTTCTTGGGTGCTCAATCTTCTCTATGCCACCAACGCGGCAGCGCCCCTAGCGGTTGTGTTGGAATTGCATAGGACTAACTAAAATGACACTAAAGAACTTAGTACAATAAGAAATTAAAGATACAAAAATAAAAATTATGTTGGGGTGTCTATTTTCTTACTTGTTGTTTTTAATTTACTAAGAACTCGTTTTTCACCCCTCTACATTTTAAAGTGAATCAGTTAGTTGCCTTTTGGTAAGAAATGTTTAGAGAAAAGATTATTAAGCGAAATATAGAATTAATGTCAGGAATGTATATGGAAATTTCACAAGCAGACATCTAAATGACTGATTATTTCCTCTGATCGTGGTTAGATCCACTTTCTGAGCTTCTCTGAGCCATCAGGTCACCTAGAGGTCAAATCTTGTCATTGATTAATGTCTGAAATATATGAGAATTTGGGCATCATTCCTCAGTCCTTCATTCAAACAATGGCTGGAGAACATTCATCGATTTACCCCTGAGACACGCTGTCTTGTAAAGTAAAGAACATTTATTGATTTATTTAAGGTCCCACTTAGTTTTCTGAGTTCACAACCTCCCATTGGTGACTAATTCCATCATTTTTCCATAAATCAGATATTTTCTCTCTCTGCAGCAGGCATTTCAGAGCTTTTCAGAGCCTTTTGGAGCTTTTCGGAGCTTTTTGGAGCTTTTCAGAGCTTTTTGGAGCTTTTCAGAGCTTTTTGGAGCTTTTCAGAGCTTTTTGGAGCTTTTTGGAGCTTTTCAGAGGTTTTTGGAGCCTTTTGGAGCTTTTTGGAGCCTTTTGGAGCTTTTTGGAGCTTTTCACAGCTGTTTGAACCAAGCTGAAGGCCGACCATTAAAACAAGCTGAGAAGGAGAATTAAAGCAGACATTCCTCTGACCACGGTTTCCAGTATTATTAAAAGTAAAGAGTGCAGGAGTCTGTAGCCATTCTTCCATAATGTCGATACGAGAGGACATGCAGGCTGATCAGTCAAATAGAGAGTAAAGGAAGAAATAAAGATAAGACAGTCATCCAAACCTTCCAGTCTGAGTCAGCTGATGATGCCCTATGATGTATTTTGAAATATAAAGATGTTATGAAGAAGACCCAGGAGGCCACAGGAGGAGAATACACAAAAAGCTAAAAATTATTACATTGATTTTGTTTAATTATATAAAATATTCACTTTAATAAATCATTTAAAAGCAAAGCCTTATTTGCAGGAAAAATGGAATAAACAATGAGGGATGAAATCTATTTATTATTTAGTATTTCAGAGAGAGTGATCTTTTGTTTTTGGTTTATCTGTGAAAGGTTACCAACAACGCAGCACATTTATAAATTATTTGGTGAAATTTTATATGCAAGACTTGGTTATATTTCATGAAACACTCCAGGTTTGAATTCCCTGAAATTATCGTTTCTGAGCCTGATAACTTCTGTTGACTGAACATGAAAAGGTGAGTCACGCAGGTCTGCAGCTGGAAGAGCAGAACAACATGCAGCATGTCACTTTATGTGCTTTTGATCAGTTTGACTAAAATGTTTTAGTGGAAGAATTATAATTCTCCAAAAGGGCTCAAGTGAAAAAAAAGTAACTTAAATTGTATGCATAAAGCAAATTGTAAGATAAAAATCTCTAATTTCTACAAAAATAGACAAAAAAACTTAAAAGCACACATTAAAAGACATAATCTAACAAAATAAAGCTTAAAAATACACATTTTTATCTTCTTATAAACACAACAACAGCTTCCAGAATGTGTGGGTTTGTGATAAATCTCTGCCTGCTTTTGTTTCCTCCCTGCAGCAGACTCTGGTCAGATGTTTTGTGTAAATCTACACGCTTCAGCTTTCCTGTCATTTTGCTCCTGGTTCACCTGAATTTCCCCACTGAGGGACAATAAAGGTTATTTCTTTTCTTTTCTTTTGTCTTTTCCTTTTTCCCTTTGGTCTTCTCTTTTCTATTTAAATGTGTTATTATCTAATTAACTGAACAATGTCCTCATTCACAGCTGAGCCTTGCTACATTTTACAACTTCCTGCAAAAGGTCAGCAGTGACACTTTTATTACCTCCATAAGCCTCATTATACCTTTTTAGCTGGAAAACAGCATCTCCATGCAGAACCATTTGCTTTAATGTATGCATAAGGTGTCTGAAACACTTCTGACTCAAAACTAAACACTTCATAGAAAACACAATCTAACACATAAACTGCATATGCAAATGTTCAGTTTAACAATGAAGCCATTGTCTTCCTGATATCTAACTCCTCCCCAATATTTTCTCTTCATCACGTTCAGATAGTCTTCTAATAAAACCTCATTAAAAATGATGCATAAATGAACATATTTGTACAGAAATGTTAATAGCAGCAAAAGAAAAACTTAAAACAGCATCTCTCATTGGACTGGAGTTACAGAAGTGTGTATGTGATCCAGCTCCTTGGTGACAGTGAAACTCCATTAAGACTGGGAGGCTGCAGGATGTGTAATTAAGTAAGAGAGAAAGAGAATGGGAGGAGCATCAAACGCAGACTGCTGTTCTCTTTGTGCGACTTCGTCCTCTGAGCAAATTACGTTCTCTATGATCGTGCCATGCCGCTCTCTCTAATTTCATTTTAATAAGATTCCACGAAATAAGCCAGTGTCTACAATCTTCCTTGTAATTCAGCCCATTTGTTATTGTCTCCATGAGCCAACCAATATATTTCCTCTGCTGCATTGTTCTTAGATCCCATCAAACCAAGAATATGTCAGGCAAATGTTACAGGAACATCTGGGACATCTGGCCTGTTCCAAAAATCAGCCAAACAAATTTAAAATTACATTTATTTGATAGGATGTGCATGTAACAGTTTTTCTGATTGTGTCACTGAAGAGTCATATCCTGAGTTTGATTAGCATTTTTATTTCAAATCTATAATTCGGTATACTGTCAGTCATAAAGCAGTCAGTCATATCTGCATGATATCATCATGTGTGGATGTTTTCTGTTTGCCTCAGCATGGCTGCATGATCATCAGCTTATGAAGGAAATCGTCACAGTTCATCACTGAATCCGTCGTTGAGACAACAAGCTTCTACAGCTCAGCTCATTCTCCATTCCTTTCTCTGATCCCCATCTGTATTATATCTCCCTATCAGAACATATTTGTTTTCTGGTAAAGAACAGACAAGCTGGCTTCTTTCTGCAGGGACAACAGTTTGTGTTTGATTTGTAAAGCCTGCAGCTCACGTAGAGTGAGCGGTGCTGTTATCGTCAAGCTGTTCAGAACGATTTTGTGAGGGATCCACCAGGTATGCATGTTAACCTTGGCCAGCCATTGTCTCTGAGTTCACAGCCGCCCAGAGAGGCAGCGGGGAAAGTGCCAGTGTAATCGTCTGAGACTTCTCATCATTCGCCCACTTTGGCAGCAGCTTCTTCCAGAGGGCAGCTGGGAAGTCATTAGCAAACAAGCACTTTCCTCAAAACACAGAAGGAGCTTTCTAACACAGTGTGAGAAAATGCAACAGCTCAAGGTCACAGAGTGGTTCAAGGAGCACCTTTGACTCAGACACTGATCAGCTTGTTCTGCATTCAAAACGTTACCATGAATAATGAAAAGGGGAATTATGGAAAACTGTTATTTATAATTTCTGTTTGTAAAGATTGGAGAAAATCTCTATAGCACTTCTTACAAAATGACATCATAGAAACTACAACATGTTTCAGTGACTGACCTGACTACACAGTTATTAGCATGACCTTCAATTTAATAAAAAATGGCAAACCTGAAAGTAGATTTAAAAAAAACTAACTGGACATGAAAAAGAGAAACAAGAAAGAAAACAACAAGAAAAATTGCATTTCTTTTACAAGAGGAGCAAATCGTTTAGATTCCTGGTGACAACAGCTGGAGAAGTTTGATCATTACTTCATTGTTTGGTCTTTCTGTTGAAATATGTCACAAACAAAGCACTGATCTGTGATTCAACAGTGGCTGCACGCCAGAACTACAGCAAACCTGACTTTCTTCATTTTACACCATGGTGTAGGAAGGTGCCTGGGTTTAATTAAATAATTCTGTCGCATTGTTGCTGAAACTGAAACTGTTATGTGCCACTTATCAGCACAAAGGCTTCACAAAAGTTTCTCATCATATGCTATGCAGACACTAAAGATTCTCTTAACTTCAGATGCAGGTTTATATTTTGCAACCCTTCTTATTGTCATGTAGACAACATGCAGCACTAACCAGAGGTTCCTGTTTCTGTCAGGCTGCCTTTTCATCTGCTGTTTTTTAATAATCATGTTGAACAATCCAGTTTCAGTATTGCTCTTTGTTTTCTGACATTATAAGCATCTACCTTCACTGTGTCATGATAAGTTAACTTGTTGGTTATTGTATGTTCTTCTTCTGACTGATACATTTGCATTGTGAGATTATCTTTGATCATCTGTGACATCTTTTGAAACGATGGATTTAGCTATAGGAGACAAAGATCAAGAAAGTCATATTAAGGCAGTGGAACTATTAAGATTCACTCTAACAGATGGCAGAAAGATTTACTGCAGGTTTAATTCAAGTAGCAACTATTTCACACAACAACAGCATTGCTTGTCACTTCTGTTTTTCTAGCCCACAGCAAAGAGAGATGAAGCTCACACCATACTGATGGTTTAGCATTTAGCAAAAACTCTGCTGCAAAATTGATGTTAGATGCAAAAAATAATGCTGCATCCTGTTTCTGCAGCAACAGAATGATGTTTCTTCATTGACAAGCTCTGACGGGTAGCAGAACATTTTATCTCAGCTCCCTGAAACATCTTTGCAACAAAAGATGTCACACAATCCATGGGAATGGGTTATTTACATATAACTACTGCTGTGTTATTTAGGTCATAACTTAAAAAATGCAAATGTTTTTTAGATCAAACTCATTTATTAGATTTTAAAAAGAGAAATTTAATGATATTTTTACAAGCAGAACTGAAGAGAAGAGGGAAGGAGAAGAGAGAGGCAGGAGAGACGAGGAGTGTGAAAGACAAATGAAACAGCAGCAGAGGTGGAGACGGGAGCAGGAGGAGGTTATTACATAGTCATGGAGCAGAGTTATTGCGTTTCAGCGCAGTAAAAAATAAACTTTGTAATACAGGTAAATACTTATTAGGAGCACACAGTTTACAGCGTAATCATTATGTATGATGTCTTACAGCTGCTATTAAAAATAAATGGATAACATAAATGGTTTCCTAGGCTGTGAAGCAAAGGTTTGGAAATTTCTCTCTCCTAATAATATCCACTCCTGAATAACTAGAAGCAATGCAGCTGAGGCAAATAATGCAGATGACAGGACTGATCAGACCTGAGTCACATGTTACAACAAGTTAAAAATGCTCCTGACTAAATGAAAAAGAAAAGTTGCCAAAGTTTGATGATGTCGAACAACAAACCGAAGTCACAGAACTGCACTTTACCCGCTGTTTGCTTTAAAGCTTCATTACGTGATGACTCACAAAGACGACTTATTTGATGATGCATGAAGCTGCATTTACAGCTTTTATCAAATGTTATTTGCTACAGGTGTGACAAAACGAAGCTGATTTACTGCTGCATGGAAACTCAAAACCTAGAAAAAGTGCTGCAGATGTAGGTTGTGTCATAATCTTTGAAACGGGATTTGGAATGACAATCCACTAATATTGTCTCAGAACAGCAGAGTCCATGTGGTGTTGTACCTGTAATTATTAGAAAACTTTAATTAGCCTGTGTCTTTTTGAAAGGCATCAAATAGATGAAACTTTTATTAGGTTATTTTGACTGAATAAACTTCAAAACCCAAGCTGGAAAATCACATTTGTGTCATGTTGTATTGCAGTTGAGGGCCACATGAAATCACTAAAAGGGCCTGAACTGAATTTTATGTGAAACTTTGTTCCATTTTTAATGTGAATGTATATGTAAGGTGTTCTATCAGTTTCTACTGTAAAGTTCTGCTTTTCCTTTAATACTTTAATTCTTCAACAGGTATATCTAATGTGTTGCTTGTTATTTGTGTCTTTTGAAATGCAAAGTTAGTGGCACACACACACACACACACACAGGCACACACACACACACACACACACACACACATTTCTATCAGCTGCATTCTTGTTTTCGAACAAGTGATAGAAAATGTTTGTTGGGAAAGAAAAACAACATTGTAGGTGCAACCAGACAAATAATTAACTCCTCACTGAAAAAGAAAAGTGCTATGGAAAAACGAATGAAAAATAACCCAACTTTGTGTTTTGACTTTAAAACGACTTTGCTATGCCACACTCTTGTCTTTAGAAACTGAATAAACAAGGGAGAGAATGCACAGCTGTAGTTGTTGAAAATGTCCACTAGAGGGAAGCAAAACCTAACTTTCATTAGGAGATAGCAGCGGTACAGACTCAGATTAGTTTCTGACTGCTAACTGAAACTAAATGTTCATTAGCCGAGTGCATCACCGTGAACAAACCCAGAGTGGAAGCAGCATGTTTCCTTATGCAAACACAGTTTATCCCTGCAGCTGTAGATCAGTGAGTTGTGAGATGGTCCCCAGAAGGACACTTACTGCCTTTGTCTCAGGTGTACTGAGTGTTTATCAGAGTAACTCAGCACACTGACATGTTGGTATTATCACACCTGTCAGCTGCTGTTTGGGTCACAGAAACCTAAGTTACTTTAAGCCAAAGTTATATATGAGGAGGCTCAGCCAATAAATCTGAGACAGACTTAAACCTTGTTTTCCACAACATTTGATGCTTCAACTTATGAGATTTCATTCTATGCTATACTAGAGCATAATATGAATGTTTAGTAAAGCTTTTTCAGTGAAACTTTGAGCTTCAAATTTCAAAGTGTTGTCCTTTATTTTTCGAGATTTCTGCACTGTAGCGCCAAAAAGCAATTTCTAGGTCACATTTTGAGTGGCTGGGTCCAGTTCTTTATCAGAGACTGAAAGTTGTCACCACTTTGTTTTCTTAGTTTCCATTTGCTTGGAACAATTGGCTAAACTCTTAATGGAAAAAGAAATCTGAGGATTTTCTAGGCCATGATTCAAATTTTTAATATTTTGAGCCAACTTATCATTTTTGGCTCATGACACGGTGCTCTATGCTCCATCTGGTTCTGGAAAAATAGTGTTTTATCACCAAACTGCTTTTGAGTTGATGGCTAAAGTCATTCTGATGGTTTGATGCTGGTTGCTTTGGAGGGGCAGCCCAGCAGATGGATGGTCTCAGGATGTTTTGCTCTTGGCACCAAACAAGATTAAACTTTTCTTCTCAGTTTTCCAGTTATCTCATTCTAAAGGAGCTTCACTGAAAAACACCGTTCTCCCAGTCCAACCCTTGTACTTCATGTCAGTCTGTCCTGATGTTTTTCTTGGACAGATGTGGATCTTTTCTGGTCTTACTGTCTGTACAGAAAAACTCACAATTGGCCAAAGGTGAATTTGTGTTCTCAGTGGTTGGTTGAGAAGTTTTAAATGGTTAAACTGCAACACAACTTTCATCTGGTACAGGTAATAAAAACAAATACTCCTTATATATCCTCAGAATCTTGTATAATAGAATCCAGACTATCCATTCAAAGGACTTTCTGCCAACATCTTGGCACCAGATGGTACACCACACCTTCAGGGGTTTGTGGAGATGATTGATTGGTCAGAGATTATTTAGCAGGAAAATAAGATGAAAACAAGACTGGGCAGGTGGTCATAATGTTAGACCTCACTGATGGATGTTCATGGGCTTTCACAAAAGACTCTGAACATGGACTTGTTTCCTCTTTCAAAATATCATGGATGTAGCAAATTAAATGCAGAAAACAAACTGGTAGTAATTGTAATTTCACCCACTAGGTGGTGGTAGAGCACTGCTTATCCTCACATTCACGAGCTGTTGGATTTAATCAGATTTTAAATTAAATTTGTTCAACACACGGGCTCATGATATTTGGTTGGCTGTCTATTAGGTCTTTTCCATCACACTCAATCTTTTGTGAAGTTTGAGCATCTGGAAATAGTGATTCAAATATTTGCAGTAAAGGTTGTTCACAATGTCTTTTAGGCACGTGGGTCAAAATTTTCGGACATAAATGAAGAAAGTGAGGCTCATATTTCTTTTGGAGAATCGTTTTATTACTTGTTCTGGCTGGAGCTCAGCTGCAGGAGCTGGAGAGGGAAGAGACTTTATCCTGGTTAAGAGAAAAGATGTGTGAAGCTCCAGAGGGAACGGGCTTCAGCAGCGTGGACGGTTTGCAGCGGTAACTCTAACACCGGAGTGAAATTTGCAGTCACCAGGGCGGCGGTGGTGACAGAGAGAAGGGAGAAGCGAGAGAGGCAGAGAGGGAGAGGGGAGCAGATACTTGGGAGCATCGCAGCAGGACAGACAGTCTGAAGGCGCTCAGCCGGCGACGGACACGGAGCAGGAAGGTAGGACAGCCTGATAATGACCCGACCATCCAGCAGAGTTGGTGAATTTAGGAAAAGTTAGAGGCATCACCGGAGAAGCGCAGCATTTATGGTCCGGTTAAGATTGGTATAATTGATGACTTTTTGTGTTGCTCAGCTGTAGTTTCATTTCTATTTTGGCATTGTGGTGTGTGTTCAGTTTGAGCATTATTAATAGTTATTTTTAAATATATAATCAAGAAAAGTGCTTTTTATGCGGCGATAATCCAAAGAAATTAAATGTTTGGACTGAAGAAAAACAGAATAAAATCGCTCTGGAGTCCACTTCATCCCTCTAGTCTGTTCAATGATCGATTTAAAACACAAATTCATTCAAATCTATTTTAATATTAAGTGTGAAACATGAGTTGCTTTGCGTGTTTGCTCAGAGGTGTCAGGTGTGCAGCGTTATCTCAGGTAGCTGACTGGGGAGTCCAGGTGTCTGTACGGAGGGCCAAAACAGCCACAATACTTAATATGTCTAAACCTGTATTTTTAAAGTTAGTGTATATTTTATGTTTCCATCGTGTGTTTGAAAAATACATATCTATATAATTATTTACCTACATCTCTATTTATTTTGTTGAATGTCTAATATATTGAATTCAGATAATCATTTTATCCTTTTTTGAAGTATTTCCCTCTTTACATCCTTCATGCCACCATGAACTGGTCTAAACTCTTGTGCTTACTGTTAGGCCCTGACTTCTGATTTGCCATCCTGAATAGCAGCTCAACTGCAGACCAATCACCTTGTCCACTGCAAAATTAGATCCACCCACTAAATTCATGATTTGTTGTGAAATAATCAGTGTATGGAAATTTGACATGTTATTTGTGCCTTTAAGGACACCTAAGATTATTTAGGGAGCAAGCACAAGATACATTTATAAAACTGAAATATTGAAATAATGTACAAAAGATTGCAAGAAGGACATGATCAGGAAGTCATTGACACATGAATTTATTGTTCATTTAATTCATGCAGCATTTATAAAAGGAATTCTAAATTTCTTAGGATTGTGGCACTTCTGGGGCTCCATACTTCTGGGTAGCGCCTTGACAACCACTTATTTATTCATGTGTCACCTGAACTCAACTCACATCAGCTCAAAGGAGAATACTGAACACCTGAACAGGTTTATTGTTCGCATGGTTTACAACAGGCTACATGTGTTTCAGTTGTAACCAAACTGTAGAGTGATACAATATAGACTTATTATTATTTGACTTTATTCACTGAATAACAACTTACATTTGAACAATAGATAACATTTTACATTTTGATGCTTTGCAACATATTTATGATGAATCTTTATGCTTTGAGAGCTTTAATGTGTTCTGTGGTTTGCGAGGGGAGAAGCAGGACATAAATTCTACTTATTTCTGAAATCTTTTTTCAGCGTAATGTCTGCCATCTGCATGGATTAATAGTTTCCAGTTCAGCAGTTTAAAGGACATAAACCATACAATAATATTTGCAGTCAGATGCCGTCTATAAACAGCAGCACAGAATGTACCACATCCATAAATCAGCATCAACATCGCAGAGGAAGACATTTTACAAAACAGCATCAAAAGCAGATTTGTTCCTTTTAATTTGGAAATAAATGCAGCAAACATGTAATGTATTGTTATTTTTGTTAATATTTACATAAAGGTAAAATTAAAGTTCTTAACTTCAGCCAGCATTATGTGTTACAAAAGTTATAAATTTGTTAAAGAGTTTTTTATCTATTTTAAAATTAACAAAATGTATATTACTTTACTCTATTTTTAATGAATAAACCTCTAAATGATAAAAAATCATTTTACCAACATTTTCAAAACAAACAGATTAGAAAACCTTTGACTGTTTG
Source organism: Poecilia latipinna (assembly GCF_001443285.1). Classification (NCBI taxonomy): domain Eukaryota; kingdom Metazoa; phylum Chordata; class Actinopteri; order Cyprinodontiformes; family Poeciliidae; genus Poecilia; species Poecilia latipinna. Next base: position 158,520 of record NW_015113603.1, on the reverse strand, counting down.
CTGAAAGTAAATGCATCAGTTTCTTAACAAGCCCACATGCATAGTATAGAATTTAATATTACTCTTTGTTGTTATGGCATCAGAAGGCCATAAAATGAAAACATTAATGAGTCTGATTGGGTCTAAGTAATAGTTGTTGCTCTTCATTTATTGCCAGCTTCTAATGTAGCATTTCGATCAGTTAAATAATTAATTTATCCAGAGGATGAATCCGAAGTCATGAATAACATTCAAGCTTTAACACACCCTTGGTTTACTAATGCTAATTAATTAAAATATAAGGTAACACTTTATGTGAAGGGGGTTGAATAAGACTGTAATGACACTGTCATAAACATGACATAACACCTGTCATGAACATGAACAAGCCTTCATGAATATTTATGACTGTCGTCATAAAGCGTCATTCGGTAAATTATGACACTTTTAATACAAAGTTGACATTATTCAAAATGACGTTGTTATGACAACTTGACATTAACCAAGAAATCATTACTGATATAAATTTGTTATAAAAGTATTACTGATTGCACTTTAAAAATTAGGTAACTTTATGTTATTAAAGGTAAAGTTTAAACAGTAATGATTTCTTGGTTAATGTCAAGTTGTCATAACAAAGACATTTTGAATAATGTCAACTTTGTATTAAAAGTGTCATAATTTACCGAATGACGCTTTATGACAACAGTCATAAATATTCATGAAGGCTTATTCATGTTCATGACAGGTGTTATGTCATGTTTATGACAGTGTCATGACAGTCTTATTCAACCCCCTTCAAATAAAGTGTTACCAAATATAATTAAGGCAAAATTATGTTAATGTTATATATTTAACATTGTGAAAGTAAGAAACTGAGACAATAGTACCTATACTTCATAGTAGAATTACTCAAGTAAAAGTAATAAGTACATGAATTAGTAAAATACCCCAGAAGTAATTTTTTTTCCAAAAAGTTATTCAAGTAAACTTAACTAGTTACTTCCCAACTCTGCTGCTTGGCATATGTAATCATAAACACGGTGGTGGCAGCATCATGTTGTGGGAATGATTTGTTTTAGCAGAACGTTGGAGCTTTTTTAGAGTGAATGAAAACTCAGATGGAGTTAAATGCAGCAGGGGGAAATCTGTCAGAGGCTGAGGAAGACTTGGACTGGGGGGACGTTCATCATTCAGGACCCTGAACGCATCACCGTTAGAGCAGTGATGAGTTTGTAGACCTGCCGTCACTTCTCCTGTTTTAACAGATTTAATTTTTTTTATTTATTTATGCTCAATGTTGTCCGTCTTTGCCTTCATGTGGATGCTTCACACCTGTTACCACTTTAAGATGGAAAACTTGAGATTTTTCTAGTTTTCACACACATACAGAAAATGTCACTTTAAAATGATATGAATTAAAACAATAATCTAATAGTAATATATCCACGATAAACTGCTTTAGGTCTTGGTTCTTTGTTTTGGAAGTCATGCTTCTGACAGTTTGTCCTCTTAGAGTCTCTGTCAGTCTAAATTCATTCAGAAACAAGAAGGCTGGAGAAAACCCTCCTGAACGGAGAGCCCATTTTCAGCAGACACCTTGACTGACAGGCTCAAATGGAACTCAGTAAGAGGGATCGAGAATGAATTGCAGATACAGTAACTCCTCAGGACTGTCATGTGAAGTTTCACACTCCAAGCAGAGCATCAGGACGGCTGTTATGTAAAGATGAGAAACTGTAAACTTATGGAGGAAAAATGAGTCTGAAGTAAATAAAGAACTGACAGTTCAGGAAGTGACTGAAAGCTGATCCGTAAATCCTCTGCCACTATGTTTAGGTTTATTTGAATAATAAACCTTCGTATTGTTCATCCAGATTTTTAGATTTTTTTAATGTTTCTTATACTTTTTCCTGAACTTTATTTGCTATGTAAGGAAATGATGATTATTTATAGAAACAAGTTTGACTTCAGTTTGTTGAAAGTAGTTAAATACTTTAATTTATCAGAGAATCACACTTTTTGCACAATGTATTCTGTATTAGAATACATATTACACTCGTCCATTTTATTAGGTACACCATGCCAGTTCCAGGTTTTTAACCCCTTTTATACTTTCAAATAGTGTGGGAAACATTCCTCTGAGATTTTGGCCCATATTGACATGATTGTTGCTGATTTATCAGCTTCACATGCATGATGATAAAACTCCCTGATGTAGCCTGTGGGGTTGAGATCTGGTGACTCTTCAGGACCCTGGATTACAGTAAACTCATTTACAACAAACCAGTCAGAGAATATTTGATCTTTGTGTCATTTGTCCTGCTGGAAGCAGCAATCTGCGGCCAGGAGGCTCAAAGCTGGACGGAGCCTCGCTCTCATGTTGACACCATATTGTGAACCTGCCACCTGAATCCTGCAGCATAGAAATCTGTCGGACGAGGGAATGTTTTGCAGCAGTCATCGGCCAATTTAGTTGATAGTATAGAAATTGTAACCTGATTGCTGTTCTGTGACGACAGGAGAAGCACTCAGTGTGGTCGTTAGCTGATATCGCCCATCCGTTTCAAGGTCTGATGTTCTATACCTTACAGGTAACTTGTGGTTATGTCAAGCTGCTGTCATCTTTCTGCCATATTTACTCCAGTTTGCCCATTGACCTCTGACCTCTGACATGTACAAAGCATCTTGATTCACAAGACAGTCAACCAATACATGTCTAGTCATATTTTGACTGTTCTGTGTAAACCTGAGATGATGTGATTGTTCAGTGGTTCAGCAGTTTTTGAAGACTCATCTGGTAGCAACAACCTTCCAGTGTTTACAATCCCCCTCCCTCCTCATTCTGATGCTCAGTTTGAACTTCAGAAACTCGCCACACTGGATGCCTAAATGCATTCAGTTGCTGTTTGTGTCTAACACCTGGAGCTCATTGGAGCCTGAAATATCCCTGCCGTATTTTCACTTCCTTCTGTTTCTCTGTCTGTTGAAGTGGCTGAAATGACACGTTTGATGGACAATCAGAAAATATGGAGTTTTTAAATGCAATAATTCAGCAAGTTTTATCTGTAATTTTAAAACTCCTTAATCAGTTTCAGTCTGTTGGAAGAAAGCTTCGTTGTGTGTTCTTTTTTCTTTTTGTATCTACATAACATTCTCTGTATCCCATGATTACGATCACTGTCTGCTTTCCACTTTTCCAATTTTCCCAGCCAGGTCTCTGGTGGTCCAGCTGCGTGTGGTCATTAAATCAGCCAAGGCACTCAAGCAGAACCGCAGAAAAAAATCCTGTAGAGGAGGGGACGGCGGTGAAGATGGTTTTACTGTTGTTTTACAACAAGGCTTTCAGATCCTTACACATATACAGCTATGTTTTTCTCTGAATTAATAATGGGATACAGATGGTTAAATATGAAGTCAGTGACAGTTCATATCTAACATTGCTTGAAATACTGCAGGTGTCTATTAGCTAATATATATTTGTTCTTGCCTGGAATGATTTCTGAAATTGTAAAGTTTTTAAGGAATGCTTTGGAGGTTCTCATTTATACATTTCAGAGGAATATATTGAAGATTTTTTTTCACGTTTTCCCTTCAGAGTTTCATTTAGAACAGAAACAGTTTAGTTCCTGTTCTGACAGGTCATATTTGTTGGTCTTTATGCCTGAATGGGGGCTGAGAGGGTGAAGGGAAAGACGGAGCAGGAGACACAATGAGAGTCAAGCAGGACTGGAGGCAGGACTGACCGAGGAGGGAGGTCAAGTGTTGAGCTTCAAAGGTCATCCATCCTGAAGAGCAGCTGCTAAATGGTTCGTTTTGGTCTTTCAAGCAGAAGAGACGGTCAACTGTTGGTAGAGTGAACAACCTTATTCCAAAAAGGAAGGAGACTAAAGGTGATGGAGGTGTCAGTGTTGGCTTTTAGTTTCAATCTGACACGGTGGTGCATATTTCCGCTGTCTGTTTCCTCACAGTCTCCTCTGGTCGAGCTGCTCCAGCCTCACTGTATCAGGGAATGGAAAGCTGATAAAAAGCTTCTCTGCAGGGCATTTAAACGAGTGAAAAACATTTTAAAATTTTGCAGCTTTTCAAGTAACAATCTCATATTTTTAGATGTAGAAAAGATTCTACTTTTTTTTTAAATAAACGTTTTGGCAGATGTGAGGGCTGTGTGGGCTGAAATGATTTGCATAAAGCTGATTTCTGTGATCGATTCCAGTCTGATTGTTAGCATCATAACGTTCTGCCAATGAGCAGGAGAAGACATGAATAAACAAGTAACCCTACTGTAGGGTATCTGTCAGCTCTTTGATGTTTTGTACATTTGTAAAGGATTTTTAATATAACGCCATCAGGGGATAAAAAAACATACATTTTTAATTCAAAAAATAAATATACATTTTAATTAAAAAATGTCCAACCATTCCCTGTTTGCACAAAGTAAAAATATTAAAGGGCCAGTATTATGTAAAATCAACTCTTTTGAGGATTATTATGTTCTAACTTTATTCCCTCATCAATAACATTCAGATTCTTTAAAATCCTTTCATCTCCACGGCAACCGTTCATCTGTGCAAAACACCTAGTTGGACTTAGCCCCGCCTTAGAGCCGCAGCTCCTCCTCTGAGCTGCAGTTCGTCTCTAAGTTGTCCTACACGGCCGTGTGTCTCTAACAGTCAGGTGTTTGTACCATCAGCTGCTCCGATGTGCAGCAGCCTGATAAGACATTTCACATCACAGATATGTGCTGTAATGTCTAGGCAACATCATTTTTGACTTTTATCTTCAGTTTGTTTTCTCCTGTACGAATGCATTTCCAAAGTGAATAATTAGCATTCAGGGCATGCCTTGTGACTCTAAGAGCCACCTTGTTCTTTTCACCCAGCTCCTGTTGCAGGAATCAGTTTTGCTGAGTAAGACTTTTGTAGAATTGTGTCATGTTGTCGATGAAGAGACTGGAGGGTTGGGATATTCTCAGCTCATCAGAGCATCGCCGTCATCCCGTCTTTCTCGACAAAGCCAAAGTGTCTGCCGCTCTGTGTTTGATCAGTGTGTTAATGAATGATGTCTTTTTGATGAGCGCTGAGAGCCGACAGACTTCTCATTGATTTGCTGTGATAATCCAGATCTGGCTTCAGGCTGAGGCCCAGCACACTTCCTGTGAGAGGGGAGCCTACGAGCTTGAGCCAACTCAGACACAATTGCCTTGTAATCAATAATATTGAGTGCTGTAAGCCAGCAGGATTCAGGCATGTGGCCTGTTTGTAGGAACATGTTGGGTGCAGACGTTACCCTGCTTGATCACATAATGGCTGAGAGAAAAGAAGTCACATCTTAATACACATAGTACATCTAAAAAAATGTAACATTGAGAAAACGTCTTTATGCAACTCATTTCAGAAAATGCAACGAATATATAAATGACATATTTTATGCCTTTTTTCTCTAACCTTGATGTCTCAGTACAGCCAATCCTCCAGGGTTTCAGTTGATCACACCATTCTTTCCACCTTGGACGCATCAATTACCAAAACTTGGTGGTTTTTGCCTACATATCTGTTTACAATGCATCATCATTTTAGGAAGAAAGGATTCTGAAATGCACCAGTTATCTTTAAAGCCAAAGTCCAATTAATTTCTTTATGATTTAAATAAAAACAACAGTAAGTTAGATCATGTTCAAAACCTTAAACCAAAACAGTGAGGTTAGGCCGATGTGATGGAGGATGCTGGAGAGAACATGGGTTCATTGCCTGAGTTGGGGCAAAGGGTAGTAAAGGTTTGATAGATAGAGACATTGCAGGCAGTGAAGTGAAGCAGAGCTGCAGATGCTGACCGTCAGCTAAGCTTTATGCTCTCTGCTGCGACTCCATGATCCAATTAAAGGGCTTCTTTCATTCTGATCACCTCCTCTGGATTTTAGACTTTAAATCATTAAGTTGGACTGAATAGTGAGACCTAAAAGCCTTTTTGACAGCAGTTGACAGCACTTTTTTATTTCTTTGACCATTAGAAAACCTCCGAAAGCTTTGCTTGAGGGAGTTCAGTTTTTCCGTGAAATAATCAGGCCTTTGCATGAACGATGGCACCCACAGTCTGTTATTGATGAATTGGTTTTAATTTTTGAGTGTGGTAGCTAACACCAGGCCTCATGCTCAGAAAGCAAAAGGTGCTTTGATTGCCCCCCACCCCCCTTTCTCTCCACACCACATTGTGAGTGGAGTGATTGGAGCCACGCTTACTGTATTCACCATAAAACACATGACTTTGTCAGACAATAGCCTGGGTCTGCTATATAAGGCCATAAAATGAAGCTAATTAACATGCCATTTTCTGTTATAATATTTCAAGTGCTACCATAACTTAACAATAGTGGAACACATAATATGTTGACCAGAGGAGCAGCAGGATGAATGCAACATTTTCCTCAGTTAGAAGGAACATATTGTTCCAGAAACGCAGAATAACAAAATAAAGATGGACTCTGATTTATTATGCTCCAAATATTAAGAGGTGACATTTAAGAAACTTTAATTTAAATTGGCATTTCAGAGATAAACAACTTGTTTATTAAGAATTTAAAGCTTAAAGAAACTTTAATTGCTTTCAAACTGAATTTTTCAAGGAGAGGACGGAGTAGCTTTCTGGTGAATATTTTTGATAGACTTTCCATGTACAGATACATCTATCTACACATTGACCAGTGTAAATGTGACCATAATAATTATTTTAAAAGATTTTTCACTTTTAATATGACTGAAAAATAGCAGAAAAATAAACAAATCTGTCACCAGTAACATTTAAAAGCAGCAATCTGGTGTCACCTTCAGATTCAGTTGAAGCATTTAGTCACAATAAGTTGTAGTAAACTTGATGAACCTGGAATAAAGTCCTAGTAGCATCTTCAATGCATTCTCTAGTTAAAGCCACAATTGGCAAAGTGTTTGACATTAAAATAAAAACATTTTTAAGTAGAAAATGGTGTGAAGCTCAACAAGTTATGTTTTTCTTTCTACAGGCCGAGTAGATTTCGTGACTGACGGATCAGTGCTGACTCTGGTCTCAACACAGGAGGATTTTTTTCCCAAACAACAAATTCTGCCTGAAATTGATCAAAACTTAGAGGGAAATGTTTTTTAGTCTAATAAAACCAAAGCTGCTGTTTTAAAGCACAATTATAAAAACCATGTTTGGAGCAAAGTAACTCCTCAGCTTATCCAGCTTTAGCAGCATCATGATCTGGTGTTCATTTTCTGGTTGTTTTCGATAAAGTGATGGAATTACAACAGTTTGTCTTTCAGATCCACTCAACAGCTCCAGGTTTCCGGTAGAAAGTTAAAAGTAGTTCAGAAAACACTGAAAATCATGTTTAATTGACCAGGTTCATATTGTTTTTATTGGTTTTAACTGAGGCTTGTGCTTTTCTGTGATCCACAAATCCTGCTGCTACAATGTGGTGATAAAGATCCAGACAAACGAGGAACGACACACTTCTTCTTTAAACTTTACTATATAGAATATCACTTTAACTTTTGAGTTACAATAAAATTGGATTCTGTTTCCCACATTTCACCATCTTCAGGACTAGTTTGCTTAGCGTGGAGCATATCATATGTACTGCTACATTGGATAAATCATAACCCTTAGTACATATTCAGACAAGGCAGGTAAATCGGCCTGATCACCTTGTCTTCAAGGATCAATTATAGGAGAAAAGACTCACAATCACACCAGTCACATCCAGTTAATTAGAAGAGTCTCTGCCATGGCAGCAGATGAGCTCTTTAGTCTGTTTGCTCTGCATTTTGTCAGACTGCTGGATGGATGCCATGAACACAGAGAGGCTTGGATCAGACTTAGCTGACTTCTTCAAGGTCTCAGCTGTCTGGAGATGAAAGGTTGCTCAGTGTTGTTTCTGCAGTTTTACTGCACAGGCTGACAATGGCCTGCGGTCTCAGTTTGTGTTTCAGGTTAAGCGAGTCACACCAGCAGTGAAAGGAAGAACTCAGCATTTATTCACTAAAACTCTCTGCATACACAACTTCAAATCACCAACGAGATTCTAACCTTTCTGATTGAGCTGCTGGGGTTTCCTCTGCAAAGAACCAATGTTATATTTAAATCCTAGTCTGAAACCAGTTCGTCGTGTGTGTGTGTGTGTGTGAACTTGTTTCAGAGTTATGGGGCAAAGTGTGGGAATTCAAATGACCATCCAAGTTTTCCTCACACCCAGCTGGTCTGTCTGTCTCAGCCTGTTTTCATCATTCATAATGATGAAGCCATCATCTCTGAAATGTCCACAAGCATTAGAGAAAGGAACGGTGACGAGTCAAGGAAGTGTGTGTGTGTGTGTGTGTGCGTGTGTGTGTGTGTGTGTGTGTGTGTGTGTGCGTGTGTGTGTGTGTGTGTGCTTACATGCAAAATGGACAGATATGAGGCAAACCCAAAGTAAGATCACCTGGAAATATAAATCAATGTTATTGTTCAATAATATATATTATTATTATATTATTTAATGGTTAAAGACACATTGGGCTGCAGGGTTGTTCAGGTTTCTGTCTTCCCGCTGCGCTTTCCTTAACTGGCGACAGGGAGGAACTCTAAGAGAAAGCTGACATTTTTATCTCTCGTGTTGTTGGGTGGATTCACATCAGCTCTCTTTGGTCCCGGTTTGTTTGGGGAGGGAGATATGGACCAAAAAAAACTCTGGTCCTACAAATAGGTCTCGCTTCAGTTGAAGTGAACTCTGGTTTGGTTCAAATGTGTATGTGAACGTCAAACGGACCAGAAACCTCTCTATAAACAGGAAGTGGACTACAGCGCAGAGCATTCTGGGTAAATACAACCTAAACAAGCATGAGTCCAGCACAAGCAGGAGAAATGGCTCATGGTCTTTAACCAAAGACAAAAGAGAAATCCTGAAAAGGATAAGATCTGACTGAGGAAGTTTGACTCAGTGTCTTCTGGTTTTCATGTCATTTCCCTCAGTGGTTCTTGGTGCAGCGCCCCCCACAGGCAAAGGTGGGAACAAGTTTTTCAATTAGTTTGGTTCGTTTGACGCAGTGAAGTATGAAAGCACCAGCTGAAAATATAACATCAGGTGTGAAAACACCGTTAGATACGATTAATCCATTGTTAGTTGTGTAACGTGAATAAATATGAAGGACATGTTGTAGAACTGCGCCATGTTCAAGTATCTCGTTTGTTATGAGATCAACTTTTTAACCTGAACAGGTGAAGGGAGGAAGCGGTCAGGAGTTTTAAAATGTGTCACAGAGAAAACAACAGAGTGGAATGAGGAATGGAGCATCGCCATGCAGGCTGCATGCTCTCAGGAAACAACGGAATAATTCACAGGAAACAGGAATCCAAATGAAAACAAATGTATCTTTTATAAACTGAAACACGTGAACAGCTAATAGAAACACCTACATTCACAGAGCGATCTCACACTGACAGACCATTCTTTACCTCCAATTTTGTTCTCCCTCACCTGTATATATATATATATACATATGAGCTCCTCTGTATGAATTGAATAACCTACATATTTCTGCATATTTTCATCTTTAAGAGCACAATGGCACAAAACTGTGTTTCTGCTGGATGTGTCACCTTTAACTCTACTGTCAGTTTAATCTGAAGTTCTTATCATAACACACCTGAAAAATCAGCGCAAATATTTGTAATTTTTAAAATGAGTTTTACTCAAACAGGAAGATTTTTTTAAGAAATAATCTTGTAACAAGTTTTAGTAAGAAAAAAAAAGATGGTTCAGAAGGAGAAAAACATAACTTGGTATCAGAGTAATTAATTATAGATTATTACAGAAATGTGTTTTATAATAGTGCATTTCTTACACGTGTTCCAGCTCTTTATTAATTTCACATTCAGAGTTTATGATTTTCTTTATTTAACAGTTTTTATCTTTGCATAAGATGTTTCACAGAAAATGATCTTTTTGTGTTTGTTTTTCCTGCAGGTGTCGGTGATGTCGTGGGGTTCGTGTTCGGGTTTAGGGTGCAGGATGACGGCGGCCAAGTTCCTCCTTCCCTTCCTTGTTCTCCAGTCATTTTGTGAAGGTGAGTCCTTCTTCCTATAAACAATGACTGTGCAAAGCCGCAAAGACTAGAATTTCATTTTTTGAGATTTAATGTAAGAGAAGGTATTCAGGCTGCATAACTTAAACGGTGATCACAGGTTCTGAGCTCAGTTCATGTGCTTTATTTTAAAGTCTTCATATTCTCAGTTGCAGAAAGCAGAACATAACACTTTCTTGTAGTTTTCTTCTGTGTAATTCTGTGAATTTAGACTTCAGTTATTTAAAAAAACCACAAGAGCTACGTAAAATAAAAAGAAAAGCTTTAAAGAATCTAGAGGGCTATGAATAAATGTTTCTCTTATAAACGGCTTAGTGAAAAACAAATTGCTTGAGGTTTGATCACAAAACTTTAAAGTAGTTCTTCCCACGCTTTTTGTAGAGACGAGCAGCGCCTCCATAAACACGAGTGCCGCCATCCTGGCATACATTTTAAAATGGAAATAAAATCACCTGGGCTTTTTTCCAGGCTGCTGAGTTGTCACATAAAGACAAAACTAAGAAAATAAAATATTGTTCCTGTTTATTGGCACAGCACATTTGAATGGTGAAATTTCCAATGTAGAAAACCAGTGAGGTTTCCCTGAAGTTTTAATTTCAGGCGGATAATTCGCTGCACTTTCATCAACAATGACCTAAAAAAATAAATAAATTTGCACGTCTCATGGTTTGAATCTTATTTACTATTTTGCTTACAGCACTGTACCTTTGTGAACATTTGGTGTTTGAAAGAATTCAAGCAAAACTCCTGGTATATTTTTGATGAGGAAGTAAAATCATAATTAAAAAGAACTTGATTTCACATAACATCCCCCCTTCAAGGTGTTACTACGCCTTTTCTCCTCTTTCCTATTTCTCTCTTCGTCCCCGGTTTCTTTCATCAAGCTCATTAGCACACTGACCTTGTGCTAGCTTCAAGCGCTGCCTCTCTGAACCAGCAAATTGGATTGATGATCACGGTTGTGATTATTTTGTTGCTGTAATCCATCTGCATTTCTCTATTCAACCGGTGCTGACTCACCGTAATTAAGCCACAGGTACAGACACGAGCCCATTAACCCGTCTTTCTCGCCACCTTGCATCCAATAAAGTGCACTCCAGGCCACACTGACAAGCCAGAGATGAGCATCTGATTCCGCTCCTACGGACACACGACAGCAGGAAAACCTCCTGCTTTGAAAGCAAAGACTCACTCACTCAAGCATTCTCACTTCAAACCGTTTTGGGCCGTCCCTCATCAGCTTCCGAGTGTCGGTTGTCGACCAGACAACTCAGTTGATCAAAGACCATTTGTTCACTGATCTTTTAAAATAACCTGCGTGTATCACACCGCCTCCTGACACCACGGAGAGCTGCCCAGACACAATTAACCCAAAAACAGCCATTTAGACAGGATAGTGCTTGACTGGAATAAAACCTGGTTTTCAGATCAGAAAGACGAAATTCCAAATAAAGTTACTGGAAGAATAAAATCAGAAAAGATGCAAAACACTCATTTAAACAACAACAAAAAAACTGCAGTTTTTAAATACAGGCTTTTTTTATTAATTTTTTCATGGAGTAATCACCAATATTTTCAGCACAGATTTTCAGCAATTCCTGAAACAGCTGATCTTTTTAAGAAGGGTCTGTCCAGTGTCGTGTATAAACTGCAAAAACACAAAATCGTATGAAGCATTTTTGTCTATTTTTAGTGCACTTGAAATAAAACAAAACTAATTTATAAGTAACTTGTAATAGGAGCTTATTTTAAGTCAATAATTCCGTAGTATTGGTGAGTTGATAACTAGAACCAACCTGCTAATAATCTGCCAGTGGAACAAGACACTTTCCCCATATTATAAATTATGGGAAAGATGCACCTTTTTCCCATAAATATGGGGAAATTAATAATATGGGAGGGTGGAACAAGGTATTTTCCCATATTGTAATACAAAACAAGTTTTTGGTGAAAAGTTACTATTATATCTGATTTCAAGTACTATGATACTCGCACTAAAACCTAGACTGAAAGAGCTTGATAGGACTTTGTGTTTTTGCAGTGTACTGTTGGTTTTCTGCATGTTTTTGATTCAGACCTGTTCACCCTGAGAATTTAATGTATAGGTTTGCATTTTGTGCCAAACTCTTTTTAGTTTCAGATGATTGACTGGATGGAGCTTCGTGAGAAGTTCAAAGTTTGGAGTTTTGTTTTATTTCTTAAATTTAAAATGCTCTACTTCCTCCCTGACTTGCTGTGGTTCTCTGTCTTCATGATGCTTTTTGTTCACAAATTTCTCTTATTATAACATGGCTGTAATTTTGAAAACACTTTTAGCTGTACTGATTAAAAGTAACCCCAGAATGAAGCTCTCTGTCCCTCTCCTACGGCAGTAATTCGGTGTACATTGCACTCAGTGATGCCGGCCAAGAGCCACACAGGTAAATGTCTGCAGTGAAACTCTCAGGTGAATCGCTGCACTCAGTGATGACAACAGGGATGCAATCATCGCTGTCACTGCAGGCCATGAGGGAATTAATTGTGGAGAAGAGCTCTGCTTCAGCCTAATATTTTCCCAGCTTCTGTTGATTATTATGCCCATTTGCTCATTAGTGTGTCACGGAAAACGTGCCAAATGTTTAATGTAGTCATTTTAAAAAGTACGTTTCAGACCTATTCTGCATCCCAGCAGCTACAGAGGCAAAGCAGATGGTGAAATTAAAGATTTACCTTTGCTTTCAAGAGGATGAAGACAGAGACAAATGAAACATGAGTAGCAATACATACAGTGGAGTTATGAATCCCTGGTTTATGGACAATATGCAGTGTGGTTCAATCTGGACTCACCATACTGTCATCTGATGAAATACAAAATGAAAAACTAAAGAAATGATCCCATGCAAGGCAACAAAATATACAAATTATATAGTGAACTGGTAAAAAATGACCAAAAGTTGGTTTGTGAAAATCTGCCTGACTGGAGATCCACTCACTATATATTTTATAATTTCAGCAACAAGTTAAGTAAAAGGTTTGGACCGTTTACAAATGAGTCATGTCTTCTGACACATATGCTGCTGTAAACTAACATGTTATGGTGAAAAAATAATAACACAACACATTAAAATATTCAGGAGAAAATGATATGACTACATATAGATATGAGAGACAAAGAGAAGCTGCAACGATGAACAGTTAAGACCAAATATACTTAAATATGCATCAATATGAACAGTGGAAACTGGTTTGGTGCTAATGCAGAACATCAGAGCCGTGGTCCTCCTTACCTCTACAGCCAATCAGACGCTTTGCGAACAGCAGCCAGTAGCAGGTCAGGTAGCTTTGCACCGAGGTATTTCAGCCTCCCAGCTACATTTTCTTTGGAATATTTTAGACATGCTCTAACTTTCAAACTTTCTATCATCTGAATTCTGTGTTCTTTTTTCAATGGACAAAATATCTCAAAATATTTTAGGCATAAACCCAACAGACTCAGTTCAAACAGCTTTTAGACCATGATATTGTAAAATACATATAATATTTTGAATTTATAGTCTTGATTTAGCAGACCAAGCGATTTGCTTTTCTCCACGGTCTAGTCCTAAAGACTACAGTGATTTTTAAACATATTTTTTTAAAACAGTGATTTTTAAACATATTTTGTGAGCAGAAACGGAGTCAGGACGATGAAATACTGTTATTATATTCATTGTTGTGAATTACTCTTTTCTCTCTTCTCCACAGGCTCCAATCAGCCTCCACGCTTCCTGAACTACTTTTTTTCAACTTACCTCCTCATCTATGAAGACATGCCTATTGGTGAGTTTGTCAAGTGTCAACATGTTACATTAGACGTGTGAACGGAGTCTTTAGAAGAGCTCTTTACTTCTTTTTAAACCTAAATGCTGGTCAGACATCCTGCTGACAGATGCTGTGGTAAAACACTGAGAGGCTTTATGTGTTCTGTGCATTCGTTTCCAATGATCTAGAGTCTGAACTTCTGATAAACATCACAGACCTCTTGGACTAGATGTGATATAAACTGAAATGGCTTTAGTTTCATTCTTTTCATTTTTTTGTCCAAGAACGTTCTTGTGTGGGTCATTTTTTTCCTGAAAATCAAAGACAAGGTTGTGTCCAGTTCCTGGTGTTGCTGTTATTCTCGTATTTATAATGCTTGGTTGGTTGCGGTGATTGACAGGCAATTTTAAGATGTCTGGCTTTTCATCCTCTCTTAGTGTGTTATTGGCTTAGAATTAAAATCCCTTTTCTAGGATTGATTTTTCTTGAAGTTTACCTTTTTCATCACATGATCTTTACTCTTCTCCACTCTGTCAACACTCCAAGTGTGAGTCTGGGATCGCTCTCTCCCTCGGTTGTTTTCTGTGAGTGGGAACATGTCTCATATTTCCTGTCTCTTTCCCAGTTTTGTCCTCTACATTTTTATTCATGTATATTTTGTCACATGACGAGGAAAAATGTGTGATGTCCACTCAGACAAAAAATAGCATGGCTTGAATTTTCTTTGGCTCATGGATGTCTGGCTATTGTCAACGATGGGTCCTCTGGAAGAGCAGCTGGACATGATTTATCTTCAGCTGGTTATCACAGCATACATTTTTCTAACCTAGAATCAGTTAATTAATATCAGGGGGACGCAAAGGTTTGGGTTGCAAATGTGTTGGAAATGTATTTTTATACACAGTTTGTATGGAAAAGATAAAATTCAGGGACAAGAAAAGAACTGAAGAAGGAATAATCTTTAAAAGTAGGAACTGTTAATAAAGGCTGATGAAGACATTACAAGTTTATGTATTTATAAAAGAAGAATGATGAGCAGGAGATCAAAGAACTAGACGAGTTACTGAGAAATGTATCTAAACTCAGATTGTCGTCCCCTACTCAAACGTTTGACAATTTGCATTAAAAATTAAAAAAGATGTATAAAAATTTTACTTTTATGTCATTTCCTGTCAGACATTTACACTCTGATGTCCTTCTGATGGTAAAGGCAAAATGATTTCTGTCTCTGGACGTGGCAGGATTGTTCTGCTGCACAGTCTGCTCACTGCTGAGGTTTGTCCACTCAGGGTGCTGCAGTCAGACGGACATTTTTACATTTCTGCAGTAGTTTGGACCAAAAGGTCCAGTGGGAGATCACCAAAACAAATCCCCTGTGCTGAGTTGGAGGATCTGACCAGATTCTCATTTCCCATGAAGCCTCTCACTGCTGCTGTTTGCACTTCAATGACCCCAAAACGGCATCTGTAAGAAAAGAGCTTAAGTAACAAAAAACATTTTTAAGGACGTTTCCCAACCTTGACTGTTTGGGACATGGAGCACAAACCAATGGACACTGTCAGGAATAATCTGGACAGTCCTCATGGACTGCTACAGTTTATGTCAGTTTTAATATTCTTATTTTTATATTTGTGTTTTTGTGAAGCATTTTGTGATTTCAATGTCTGTGATAGTTGCTATTTTAAATACATTTTACTGACTTTTACTTTCTTATTTATAAGGAAATCCTTTGGAGATACTTTCTCTTATTTTGACACTTTTAGTTCTTTTTGGGAAGTTTTGGTCTAAAAGCTTTTAAACTTTTAACCAGCTGACTTGTTTATTTGTTTTTCAAAAAAAGTCCCTATTTTTCTTCTTTTTTTGCATTTTAAGGCCCGACTTATAACCTGCTTACAACCTGGAAAATAGTTTGGAAAACCTTTCAGCAGCATATACTAGAGGAAGTCATTACATTATGAGATTTAGTTTTTCTTTTTTTGCTTTCCGGCCTATTTGAATTTGTTGTATTGGTTGTAAAGAGAAAGTCGGTGTAAATTCAGTGTGAAAGGTCCCTGGACACCTGATTAGTTTAATCTGAAGGTTTTACACTGTAGCATCCAACTATCACTCTGCCAACAGTAAATCATTAACATTATGAGCTCAAGGACCTTTCCGCTATATAAATGCTAAGTTGTTTTTTAAAGTGTAAGACCGTTCAAGACGCAGGGCTTTGTTCATAAAGTGAGCTTGTGCGCCAACCAAAGAGGGACATGGATGTTTCCCCAACCAATCTGCTTGGATTGCCCTCTGGCCATGAGTTACTGCTCTCCTGTGAGGCAGCTGGGCCTCGGTCCAGTCCCGCCCTCCACCGGCCCATTGAGCTGTCAGTCATGTCCTTGGCCTGCTCAGTAATGGCTTCCCCCACTGATGTGACTGTGAGGTTGGATAGAGAGATCAGGCAGTGACAATTTGTCAAGATTATTGTTTATTAGCTCAGCAGATGTCCTCATCGAGGTGGTCCTTCGGTTCAAACACACACACACACACACACACACTGTCATAAGTAAATCCTTCCATAATCTTTGGTGCTTGATGACAAAGTCATGTTTTTTTTTCTTTTTATTTTTTATTAGAATTACATCATCCTGTAAATTTGCCCAAACAAGTATACGTACATACTGCTTTTTTCATTAAGAACGTAAAGTAACAAGTAACTCTTTCAACTGGTGTTTTTCAAAGTGAAGTCGCTGTGGGGCCTCAGAAAGTTGTCTGAATTTTTTTTTTTTTTAAATTACAAAAATAAAATAAGAATCCTGCACATTTTTAAATCTTAAGTTTAAAAGTAAAAAAATATATATATTTAAATTTTGATTTCTGATCTCATTTTCTGATTGGCTGCCAGTCAAAGTTATTAAGCTGTTTGCTCCTGAATCTAGCATAGCAAGAAAGAAATGGAAAAAATTCTGACAAGAAAACGACCAAAGCGACTCCCAGATAAATCTTAAAATCAAGAGAGAGAACTGTGATGAAAAGTTGTATTATCTGGTAACAAAGTTTTCCACCATCGAACTCATGGCCATCTAAAATCAGGAGGCATGAGGCAGCATTTATGCTAAATGACTAATAATTATTGAGTAGTGAATAGAAAAATGTTCTGAAAGTTTCTAGTTGTCTGTGGGTTTGCACAGGCCCCTGCCCAGAGGTTACTGCTCTTTGGGGGCCCATGGCCTGGAAAGGTTTGGGAACTCCTGCTTTAACAAGCAGCAAACCCGAGCTCATCGTTCAGGTTTCCGTAACTGCTCACATTAAGCTCATCTGGTGACGTCACGGCGGTGATCGAGCAGCATCTGGTTTGTGTGAGCAGCTTGTGACGTGACACCAGCAGGTTGTTAGTCCGGCAGCGAGCTGACTGACTGACACCAGCACAAAGGAAACACTGATACTGTAGGACAGAGACGAGGAAAACACTCCTCCTGCCACATTGATCTCACACACGTTTCACACTCTGGTGGCGCTATTCCACCCTGCTTAGAGAGCATATCAGGAAGCTCAGTGCGTGACCTCTTTAGCAGCAGACTCAGCACTCCATGGCGCGAAGGCAAAGATCTAAACTGTTTGATGTCATTTCAGAAGCAGCAGGTTCACAAAGGAAACTGTGTGGAAAAATGTTGTTGAGATGTAAAGCATAATTGACAGAAGACCCTGGCTGGGTGTGAATTCACACTGCTGACATGTGCTGAATAATGCATTTTACATCCCAGTTCCTCCTGTCTCCCTATTGTTTGTCGTGAAAGCAGGATAAAGAAAACATTCTCACTTTAATGCATGGATGACACACGACCAAGGAGATGGAAGTTGTGTATGTGTTGTAACATATCTTAGATTCTTAGATTCAGATACGTGTGTGTGTGTGTGTGTGTGTGTGTGTTGTGTGAGGGAAATGAAATGCGTAATTAGACAGAGACAACACTTTGATTAAGCGCTCTCATCTTCTAATCCACTTTGCCCTGATTCGGCAGATTAAGCCCTCTGCTGAGTAATTAACTTATGGAAATACAATATTTGTTGGAAATAAGAAACTTCCACAGCCTGCTGGAAGTGTTTGCTAATGTTGTGTAGTCTGTGCAGACTTAATGTATTAATGTGTTTGGAATAAATTATTGCATATGCTCCAAATCAATTGTTTTCACTGAGAGAGTGATAAACCTCAGAGAAGTGACAGCAGAGGTGAAACTTGCGGCAGATTTGATTACTTTAATGATCCTGAAGGATTTAAAACAGTTGCTGTGTTTACTGCAGTGAATCTTTTAGCTCCTGGTGGTATTCCCATGTTTCCTTTACCTTTCCCAGCCTGACTTAAACTCTGCTTCCTGCAGGGGTTTTGCTCATGCATCAGCCTTATTACCAGGATGTGGACTTGCTTTAACATATGCATGAAATGCAGGTGAAAAGAAGCTTTACTTCATGTCCATGTATCTCAGACTTGTTGCCTTTTGCTTTTTCTTTGTGTCCTCCTGCTGGTGCTGCATTAGTTATCATATTGGTGATTCTACTGGAGGTTTCTCCTCTGTTAAAGCCTCTAATGCCATCGCTACCACTGGGGCAGCTTTGGATTTCGCAGACCACTTCAGCTAAGTTTGTTCCCGTACTTCTTGTTCTTCTTTTCTGCTGTTTAATTTTCCTTGTTTTGTCAGGATGAGATGAAAGAACTGCTTCTTTTTCTCTGCTCTAATTCTAAAAGTAAGAATCCAAGTCTGAAGCTTCAGTGTGATTGACCAGGGATTTGTTAATCCTTAAAATAGTCACATTTGGGTTTGACCTGTAAGAGTGACTGCTAATTAGGCAGCTGACCGAGTGAGAATGCACAGAAAGTGGCGAGTTTAGAGACGTAGCCTGAGCTAACAATGGTTTAAAATGTAGCATCCTGAAACAACTGCCCTGCTGTGTTTTCCTGTTAATATTCATGCTTTTGGTCATGGGATTTATTGTTCACAGTAGCAAGAACATTTTCAGGAAAGGGCACAAAATGTTCATGCTGAAAGACATCAAAACTCATCCCCATGTCTTCCATGATGTGACGTTTGTACTGAAATGAGTTGGTAGAAACTTTCATCCTAAGGACAATTGTCCAAAAGTTCTTGTTCCAAAACCAGACCGATAATCCCAGATTAGCTGCCTTACAGTATTTGACTGTTTATAAAAGATTTCTGCAGAAGAGGTCATCACACATCAGAGTGGAAGACAAATATTCCTGTGGAATCAAACACATTCATCTGTAGCGCTTCCATTTGGCTCGGGGTGAAACCAAAACGATCTGTGAATGAAACAGAACAACATCCTCCATTACTCCAGAAATGGTTGATCCAAAAGTTTATTTTGTCTGCTAAATCTCTAAACATTATTAATAGTCTGACTGTAGTTTAAAGTACAGGCTGTAGATGCAACACTTACCGTATGAAAATTCTTCTGAAATTTGCACTTCATTGCATTTGATTTTTCTCTTTATTGTTTGTTTCCTTAAAACTGGAAAAATATCATCTCAAAGCAAAATATACGTCTTAAAATGACATTTGAACATGAAATGTCTCATCTTTTTAAAGTGCTGCACAGACACCCCAACATTGTCCCTACATGCATCTGATGTGCAAATATACTGGCAGATGCAGCAGAAGTCTCCTAGTCAAACCAGTAGCCTCTGGGTGGATCCCACTAACAGGATTTAGTTTTCAAACCCACTCCTTTTTCTCCAGTGGGCGGGTATCCATGCTGGTTCTCTCTATACTTCAGAAGTAGTTTCACTATTTCCTAAAAATGTAGTTTAGATGTGTGATCAGAATAACATTTTGTAAAAGCAATGGCTTAAATAGCCCGGCTTTTTGTTGGGTCTTAACATTATCACTGCCTGAGTTTGTGCTTCTTTAAAAAGACAAAAAAGACATAAAAGTTAACTATACAATTAATTTAAGACAAATACAAAACTTATATTAACAAATGTATGATTGTATTTTGTTTGTATGTTAATACTTATGCATCTCATAAGCTGTACTATTAAAACTTTTAAATGCAGCTTATAATCTGGAAAACAATATTTAGATATTTTTCCAACATATTGTATTGCTAATTTCATCTGTCAGATTGGTCTAGTCAAAGACCAGTGTTTCCAGACAACCTCCATCCAATCAGACTGAGTCAGAGTTGTTTTGTTTTGTAAAGCTTGTGCATCTACATCAGCTGGAAACAGTAATATAACTTGACTAATATATATATTTTACTGAAGTATATGTGAGAACGACCCTATTTTTCAACATAACTTGGTCTTTATGAAAATCCTGGAGACAGCTCCGTCCTCTTCTGTCCTAGAAACACTTCAAGAAGCTGAAAGGTGACAGAGTTCGTTTTGCTCCAGAGCCTCTGGCTTGTCAGAGACCCATTGGCTGACTTTACAATAAATTATTTGTAACAAAAAGAAGCAAAACATTTTCAGAGACGGACACAACAAACCTAGATCTTTTATTTCATCTGACTGTGTGAAAGAACTGAATTATAAAACGGTTTATTATTTTATTTTATTTTATTTTTTGTGGATCTTATGAGTCGATTTAACTGAATATAGCTCGGTTTTCTCATTTCTTTTTTTTCAGATTAGCAGGCTGAGATAAAAGTGGGAATGTGAATAACTGTGTGATACCAAAAGTTCCTTAAATTTATCTGTAGAAACTTGATGACCATTTCTATCTGGCAGTGGTTAGATTATCTGACCAGATGACACTTTGAGTTAGACTTAAAACACAAAGACTGAGGACATTATAAATGTATCTGGTCCTTATCAAAGTTTTAATATTTAAATCTAGCCTTGGGTGCAGAAAACACCCAATACATCCCATGTGTCGTTATTTAATAAGTTACACTAAAGCCAGAAGGGAGAAACTGTGTAGAAAAGTGGAGTACTGCTTGTTGGAACATTTGAGGGAAAGTAGCAGCCAGATTCTGATCAAATCATCTTCATTCTCAGTGTGATAAAAACAGGAGCTTTGGTCGATTTGTGATATTACATATCCAGATGTTAGTGTGCATTCACACCAGCTCTGCTTAGTCCACATTAGTTCTTTATTCTGGATAATCTGATTGGTTTGGGGAGATGTGGATGCAGAATCACTCTCTGATGTGGACCAGAAAAGTGAACTCTGGTCGTCTTAAAGTCCTGGTCTCGGTTTGGTTGAAGTGAACTCTGGTCGTCTGAAAGTCCTGGTCTCGGTTTGGTTGAAGTGAACTCTGGCGCAGTTCGAATGCATAGCTGAACATCAAGCAGACCCAAGCGGCATCCTGGGTAAATACAACAAACACAAACACTTGTGTGAAACTTTGGCAAGAGAGAATGCTTGTTTTTTGTTGTTGTTGTTTTTGTTGTTTATTTTTTTATTTTTTTATTTTTTTACCAAAGACAAAAAGAAATCCTGCAACTGCTGAAATCTGATGCTTTTCCATTTTTGCTTACATTTCGCAAAGACGAAAGTTGTGCTCAGAGTCTTCTTCAGCCGTTTTTGAGTTGTTTCCTTCAGTAGTTGGTAGTGCAGCGCCCCCACAGGCGAAGACGTGAGCAGTGTTTTTCAGTTAGTTCATTTGACACGGTGCAGTGTGAAAGTGAACTGCAGCTGAAAATGTAACAAATGTTGCAATGTTAGTTCCCAACAGAACCCAGACTTCTGGACCTTCAGGTGTGAAAACAAACTTAACTTAATGTGAGGAGAAACACCATCTGCAGTGACCACAGAGAAGCGACTGTTGCTGCCCGATTGTTTGGGATGTTTCATGACAACATTAGACAATTTGAAATCCATCCAAGTGGGAGACATTTCTGATACGCACCAATCTTCTCAGGATGGGTCAACCCAGTGGCCTCCCATAGATCAGACCTGCCATCCGTCCTGCTGGTGTCTTTGTGTTTGTCCTCATTCGGCCGTGAGGGACGGTGCGGATATCAGCTGGTGGAGCAGCAGCAGGTTTTAAACTAACTCCTGCAGCAGGTGACTTGTTGATCTTTGCTGAGTGAACAGAAATGTGATAGTTACACCAGCTCCCCTCCGTTTTTATGATGAGCTGATAGTTTCCATTGGCTTAGTTGCAAAAATCAAAACTTCCCCCACATAGACTGCAAACTCGTCACTTCAGCTTGTGGGTTGATCAAATTTACCAACCACTTCATAAATGAGCCAACATTCAGTCAGTTTTTCCACTTGTGTGTTCCATATTAATAAAGTGCTGCTTAACTTTTATACTTCTTCTATCACATTATTTTAGCCTCCCAATTTGGACACTTTGCTTACTTATGCATGTGAGTATGCATGTGTGTTTGTCTGGGTTCTCCAGCGTGGAGCGGAGCGCTGCTGGTGGCAGATCAGCTTGGTGCAGCTGCTTATCGGGCCCAGGTGGGTCACGGCTGATACCTGCCTGAGCCACATAGAGCAGCTAACCTGGAAATTGATGTTTCACATCAGTGACCACCTCTCTTTGCTCGAATGCAGAGAGGCAGCGGAAATGAGAAGGGGAATTTAAACGTGAATGTGTATGGGAGCATTTCTGTTTGTTTTCTCTTCTCTTTGTGGCTATGCAAACAGAGGGACTGTCAAAATGTAAAAATAAAGTAAAACTTCAGGTTTTTCAACCTGTGGCTTTTTGTAAATGTTTTAGTATTTGGAATAAAGGACATAAAAGCACATGGATACATTTCTGAGTGGCTCTACTGTCCTCATGAGTCTGAAACCAGTGTGATTTAAGTTTGGGACATAAAGCAACATGTTTTATAATACATCTCAGTGAGGTAAAATATCAGTGAAAAGTTTATCTATTTCAGTGACTTCATATGCTGTTAAAATCAGATTTATAAAAAGTTGCATAACTTTTCTTTTTTTTTTTACCTGATATTAAATGAGACAAAACTTTTCCACTTTCTGTCAGTTAGAAATATCTGATCTTTTTATTTGATCAGGTTGAAACTCAATGGAATAAAAATATAATAAATCAGTTCAGATTCCAAATCCAGAACAACTGCTGACCAAACAAGGCTTAAAAATCTGTTTCATGTTTGACATAAATCATAATCCTCAGGACTTTTGGGAAGAAATTATGTGTGGATGAAACAAAAGCTGATGTTTTTAGACGCTGTGTAAATCATTATATCAGGTGTTACTTGTAAAAGCTGATGTAAACTTGAGAAAGCTTTGAGGAAAATGTCCAGCCATTAATCTTTACACTGAGCTAAAGATGGACTTGGGTCATGCAGCCTCTCCATGGCTATAAAAGACAAGAGGAAGGTTTCTGGTTAAGTCAGTCTGGTCTTAAATCCAAAAATGATCTCCAGTCATGGTCTGAAATAAGCTATTTTTTCCTGTTTCACTTAATTAAAATCACTCCCACCTTTAACCTAAAACTGTCACAGTAATGTGTTTTAATCCCAGACTGCCGTTCTGGCTCAGATTTTACACGACTATACTTTGTTTCCTTAAGAAAAACTGATGTTTTGAAAACTTCCAACATTGTACCATCTGGTAGCAATGAGTTGTGTAAGTAAAAAATAAAAAAACTGTGGCCTATTGCTTACCAGCAGCTCACAGTTGAGAAACCTCAGGATTCAACTTGTGGCTGTTTATTTAGTCTGACTTTTCTTCACTTTGCTCCAAAATGATCTGTTTCATAAAACCCTCAACCTTCAGTCTCTGGTTTTAGCAACTTGCAGAATAAAATTGCATTAGTTGCTTGCAGAGTAACATCGGCTGATCAGCTGATGTGTATGTAAAGGTTATCTCATCCTTGTCCTGAACACTGACATTTGTTCTCATAAAGGCCAGAGTTTCAGTTCCAGAGAGAAGAACCGACAGGTGGGTTGATCGCTTCCTGTCCGCTCATTCACAGGCTGATCTCAGCCTGAAAGCCTTTTTATTCTTTCTTCTTTTAATAATGTCTTTTTGTTGGTTTGGTGCAGAATTTGTAAAACTGCATTTTAAATATATGTAGTCTCTGGATGCCACGAGGATAATCATTTACAGACTTTTTTTTTTCTTTTTCTTGCTCAGTTTACTTGTATTTCTTTCAGAAAACAATGTGTCCGTGTTCAGCTGTTTGGTCCTGACAGTTCGATTTGGACTTTCAACCCAAAATGAACTAATTTAGACGTTCAGATTGCACCCAGTCTTGAAAGGTTGGCGACAGAAGTGAGTAAGTAGTGAAAATGAACTTTATCCAGCCAGTTGGTGATACATTGTTAGTTAGCAAGTTTATATTGGCACGTATGGGAGGCTGCAGAAAACAAAGGTGGGTGGATGGTTTCACACAGCACAGTGACCCTCAACATGCAACCTGAGTAACAATTAAATGGTTAACACTAGCAGTGTAAACTTTTTGATGTGTTCCTGGTCCAACACTCCTGAAACAAATGACAGAATCGCCTCTTTAGTATGCAGTCAAGTTCTCCAGAGTCCTGCTAATGACCTCATTATCTGACTCAGGTGTGTTGAAATAAAGACACATCTAACAGGCGCAGAACAATCACCCTGAAGGCCTGGATTCGACCTCAGTTCAGTCAGGAACTGTGTCTGACACCCAAACGGAGGAAACCTGCCAGGAATTAGTTTCATGTTCAGTTCAAATTCAGCTCTTCAGTCAAATGTTGGAATCTGGCAGGTCAGAACTCAAAGAAAAGCTGCAAACAGCATCAACAACAAAAAAATCCTGATAGGTGGATTTCTAATCAAAACTGGGAGAAATAAAAAAAAAATCAGAAAATGCAACATTTGACATTATAAGACCTAATGATCGTGAAAAGATTAAACTCACACAATTTAGAGCTATTAAATCCAGATCAGCAGAAAACAAATAACATAAAAGTTCATCATGAAGGCAGCTTCACTTTTTGTGTAAACGGTTTTGCTCTTATTGAGAAAGAGAGCAGGAAAAAATGGAAAGCAGATCAGAGACAGACGTTTCCAAACCTGATCAGCTGGAGCGGCTGCCATTTCACGTCTCATCTCTGTTTTTATGATTCACCTCAACGCTGTGTCCTTTTTCCCAGATTGACCGGAGAGGTCAATTGCCAATTTGCCAGTGTCAATGTCTTTTTCAGGAAACAATATTAATTTTGCCTAATTAGAACCTGAAGCTAATGAGCGCCACAGATAATGAGTTAATTTATTATCCATAAAACAAGTGTGGTGTGTTATGGCTTTGACAAAACGCTCAGATCGCTGCTCTGCACATCAAATTCAGTCTGTGCTTTAGTAAAAATTAGGGACACACAAGAGATTTATGCACACACCATCAGCTTTAACACACTCAACTTCTCTTTGTCCCAGCAACAGACGCAGTGCAGAAACACACAGTTGCCTTAGTATCTTTGGGGGGACATTCCAGTGGCAGAATGCCCCCTCTGGCTCATTGCCCCGACCTTTACCATTACACTGAGGAGGTAACATAAACTCTTACCCAAACATAACTCAGACCTCTAATCTCAAACTTAAACCTTGTCATCCACTTTCTAGTGTGTGAAGATGATTGTATGACTTAGTAAAAACCAGGAGACACCAGAGTTTGAAGAATCTTATAGTAAGATTGAAAATCAAGGTAACAGTTCAAAAAGGAACCCCAGTTTTAAGGGTGAGATGATGTGAACCAAACACAACACACTGCCTGACCAAAAGGTCACATTATATCATTTCACTTGACCACCATTATCTTTGCTTATGGTACATTTTCACTGTGGGATTGTTTCTATATACTTCAGCATTGTCACCAGATTTATGTCCTTTCTGTGTCACATTCATTTTAGAGCAAGATTTATGGATGATGGGAGAGTAGAAATGCTTTTAGTTCCACTATTAAACACAACTCTGAGCTCTGCTGTTCTTTTATTTGGTTTCATCAAACGTCGAGGTGATCGCTGATCATATCATTATCCAAGATTTCTTTTTGACTAAGTTCTTCCTCATAGACGAGTTGTTGTAATGCGTCAGACACTTCTCAGTCCAATTTTAGTTTCTGCATCTCCTTAGATGTTTTGCTGCTTGATGCCAATGATCTGACCCTTCTAAAACAGACCGACATGGTTTCCATGACCACAGGATCTGACTTTTACAGTGTAATCTCTAATTGTCCTTCTGTACTTTTTGTATTTCTTTTTACAGATTTGTGTTAAACAATGTGAATTCAAATAGAATTTTAAGAAAGCTAAGGGTGTTGAAATGATAAGGAGAGGAAGAAAAATGGATGAACAGGGAAGGGAGGAACAGTGAGCCGTCACAAAATGTAGATGCACATGGAAAGATTGGAATGGAGGCTGGGCAGAAGGGGGAAATGGATGTAAGAGAGACTTTGCAGCAGATGGACATAAGTGAGAAAGAGATTCTGGAAAGATGGAGACACACAACTATCCCTGATCATATAAGTCCAGCTGGCCTTGGCCTGTTTGTGCAGTTAGTCAGCTGCAATGAGCTGAGATGGACCCAATCATGCAGGATCAGACATGCTGGTGCGCTGTCTGGACAACAGTATCACTTTACAACTGTTGTACCATATGGATCAGCAAGAAAAAACACCATTATGATGGAGAGCAACAATCTAGCATGGCACAATGGAGATGTGTTGGTTTTTATGTGAGTGAAAGTTTAACCTGTGTGACCCCAGGTGGGGTGAAAACACACCACATAAATTCTCTTTGTTGTGCCATGAAGGAGTTTTATGCTGTAAATTGTGTGTTCAGTGAACAGAAGTGGTAGATTAAATATATCAATAAGAACCACACTTAAAAAAAGCATTTAAAAACATGTTTAAATAATCAGAACTGTAGTAATGTTGAGCAGCCCCATGCTGTGGCAAAGGGGCAGTACTGTGTATTTTCCAGCCATTTTATAGCAAAATTGGTTAACTATGTTACCTTCAGTTGTTGTAAAAATGCTGTATTTATCAAATGTCTTAAAAAAATTCTGAAACTCAGTTGTCAGGAGATCATCACATCTGTCCTCTATTAACTGTTAACATTAACTGTGTCTACGCTGCTTTTCTTACTAATCAGATTTTATAAAATTGAAACTGTTTTGTTCTTTACCTTTTATGTTTCTAAACTAATACTCAACCTACCCAACATGAGAAACAGAATTAGCTGCTGAAAGTTTCCAAATCCTGACTCTTGACCCGTGGTCCTGCCACTCTGCAGCGTCCACATCTATATTTGTAGGCTGGCAGAAACTGCAGCAGACCCATAATTCAGTAACACAGGGGCCAATTGATAAACATGTAAACAGAGAGAAAAGGGATGAAGGTCAAGAAGGAGAGGCTTCTGCGATTCTATCTGTGTGTGTGTAGCTTCACAATAATGGTGGCATGTTCCATTACCCGCCCGTGATTTAGCTGATTTTCAGATAATAGTCAGGCCCGGTGAGGTCAGCAGAGGGCTGGTGTGTGTAAGAGGGGTTTGGACCGAAAACAGAGACGCCAACGGCAAAATGGAAACCAAATTAAAAACTAAAGTGAGCAGCAGAACCAGATGAAAGGAGCAACATGTGAAGATGGAAGGAGCAGACAAGATTTGGGCAGGCGTCAGAAAGTGTCATTGTTGACAGATATTTGTGAAAGCCGGCAGCGTTGGTACAGTTGTGAGCGGATGTGTGTGTTTGCAGCGCCGTTGTGACGGCGACAGGCCGGAGTGGCTCTGCCGTCACTCCAGAAACCTCCGAAGAACTCAGCGAGCTGTCCGCTTGCATCAGAG
Source organism: Poecilia latipinna (assembly GCF_001443285.1). NCBI lineage: Eukaryota > Metazoa > Chordata > Actinopteri > Cyprinodontiformes > Poeciliidae > Poecilia > Poecilia latipinna. Next base: position 130,932 of record NW_015113603.1, on the reverse strand, counting down.
CAGCCTGCGTCCCTCTGTCTGGCCTCCACAACCAAGACAAACCGTCACAAAAACATGACAAAATGCGAGAGGGAGAGAGAGAGATGTGGGGAAGTTTGAGACGGTGATGGGATGTCGTGGAATGAGGCGAGAGCAAAAAGCTTTCCTGTGTGTTTGCAGGCAGAACTGAGCTGCATGAGAATCTGCAGTGACAGGTCTGCTTCTTCTCACCAATGCGGGGGACAACTGCCTGCTAATGTCCTTCACTGTCCTTCATCTTTCACAATGTGATTGGTTAGTCACAGCCTTGTCACTCAGTGTTTTCATCATATCACCACTTGGATGTCTTAAAAACCAATCCTGGGTTGTATGTTGGGTCCCACGCCTCGCCTCATCAGTTCATTCTACACTTCGCTGAATCACCCTTAATAGACTGAGGCGATAAATGACTCACATCTTCAAAGTAGCGTCAACATTGGAAGTTGTTGAGGTGGTGAGATGTCCTTTGTTTGGCTTTCACTTTTTTTGTTTTTACTAATATATTTCTCAAGAAATGTTTTTATGACAACCAGACATCAAAACTGAAAAAGGTGCTTAAAAAGCCTTCAACACCTGAAGTTGTCCTCTTCTGTCTCTCAGCTTATTGTGGAAAATCTTGGCACATTTTTTCAGTTTGCAAACTTAAATGCAACTTAAAGCATTTCAGTCATGCTGAGGTCAGAACCAGAGTTTGTGTTTGCAACCCGTTAACTTGTTGCTTTTCCTGTTTGATATCATGGGATAATACAGGCATCTGTTGCCAGATACTTTAATTAATTTATGGTCAATTTATGAATTGTTTGTGCTGTTGTTATGTTATTATCTGTTCTTTGGCCTCATGCGTCAGAAGGATAGCTTAAGAAATGTCGTGGCTTGTTCCCAGGATCTTCCAGATTCTCTTTGCAAAGAAGAGACTTTCTCCTCACAACTGTTTTAAATAAACCATACTTCACTCATTTTTAGTTTTCTAATAATCCTGTCATCAATTTTAAACAGAAGTTACTATTTCCTGACTTGCCATGTCGGTATGTTAAAAAACAGATTTTACATACGTAAACAAATACATTCGTTTTTGATTCAAGCCTCCAGCATCCTGGGGTCAGTGAAGCATCTGGATAGCAGAGTTTGATAGGAAGCTATGTTGATATTGGGTCATTGCTGCATATTTGAGTTGGTTTGATTCTGGATCAGTAGTGTGTAAGAGTTGTGGTAAAGTTTTTCGACATCCAAACATAAATTATAAAATATGTACCAAGGATCCTTCTGTGATTGTACAGGTCTGTCTAGTCATTGATATGGTAGCCATATTTTGCTATGCATGTGTTTTTTTTATCGACTTCCCTGCATGATCTGAGCTTGGGATGAATCGGCTGGGGCTTCCACTCTGCAGCAGGAGCTTCAAATGTCTTTTGCTTGTGAATAATCTTTCTTCCTCTGCAATGACAGACTTCAGAATCACATTATAACCTCTCCCAGATTGATAGGTAGCAACAATGGATTCTCTAAGGTCTTTGCTGGTTTGTACTGCCTTTGTCTGATGGTTACACACACACACACACACACACACACACAACAGTCAAGTTTTTACACTGATAGGAACAGAGTCACTGGAAACTGGATCAGTAGAAAGCTAAATGTCTAGTTCCACTAGTTTAATAAAAAAATATGCTTCATTAAGGTATTTGTCTACATTTACACATCTAAGTAATGTTTCCATTCTGTGTAAGTGTGTCATTGTGGTGAAAAACATTTCTTTCCACATATCATAAGTAACTTGCTGGTGTAGGCCTGCAGTGAAAACCTGGAGATGGTAAAGATGGTGATGAAAAATGTGATGTTCTCTACATATTGGTGTTTACATTCACGTGTGTGTTTCATGTCGAGTGGACAGTCCTACATCATAACAGAAGAGCTTGACTGTGTGTTTCTGAAGGTGTATATTTCACTCTAGAAGGGCTAAAGGAATAGCAGAGGGTGTTCTCCACCCATCCATGACAGATTTAGTCATAAATCTGTTGGATTAATACACGGCCTCCCAAGGACTCTCACTGTGTGCATTGTTGAAACACAGGAGTCACTAAAAGCCACACCTAAGGCACTATTTGTCTCTCTCTCTCTGCCATCCCAGTTATTGATGTCACAAATACAGGGATGTTTACACACCTACACACACCCGCACCATAGGAAGAACATGAATTTAAAAACAATTAATGGATGAAAGATTAGAAGCAAATGTGCTTTTGTAATTGCATTGTTAAAAGTGGACTGCAATTACCTGTTTTAAATTTGCAGTTTAGTTTTTTTTCTTTAGTTCATATCTAGAAGTATTAATTCTTGACAACACAAAAAGCAACTGAAATGATGATTTCATTTAAAAGCTATAAAAGCCAGTGATTACCCCTTAACCCTAATAACTGCTTGTGCTGTGGTGGATGGATTTGGAGCTTAACCGGCTGTTTTAAGGCAGTACCACAGAACCTCAGCTGGTTTTAAGTCCAGACTTTTGCTAGACCACTCTAAATCCTCCATTCTGTTCTTTTTTTTTCAGTCAATCGAAGGTAGACTTGCTGGGTTGCCCATATCATTATCAACCTATTTAACTTTTTTGTGCTGGAGCTTAAATCATAAGTATTCCAGTAGACAGAATAATTTATGTTGCCATAAGTTTCTACACGTTGTTGAGGTCTTGATGCAGAAAAACAGCTCCAGACCATCATACTGCCACCGCCAGATTTCACTGTGACGTCCTTTTTCTCCAGACATGATGGTCAGCACATCTGCAAGAACATTTCACTTTTTTCTTGTCACTCCACAAAATATTTCCCCTAAAATCTTGAGGATAATCCAGATGTTTTATGTCCCAGTTTAGACTTGAATGATGAGTATTAACCCTTACTGACCCAAGTGGGGCCTGCTGTGTTATAGATGCTGTTCTGAGTTTATTTCTGACCTCTTGGATAAGTCGGGGGATACGAGTCTGTGGGCTTATGTTTAGAAATCTTTTGGCCTCCTCCATTTTCTCTACCGGTTCTAAATGATTTCTTGACTCTACATGGCAGACAGACATCAGAAAACTTAACTTACTTAACTTTGTTTGATCTGAGACATTTTAAGTGTGAGAAGAAAGAGGCAGAAAAGAATAAATCTGTGAAGGAACAGAGACTTATTCATATCATGTAAGACATGTTATTGCACTATTTTGTTCATTGGTAGCATGTAATATAAACCTACAAACATAATCAACCTGCCACTTTTATTTGCTATATAACCCTACACTCTCTGAGTATTTTCTGCTAATATTCATTTTTCATCTGTAAGAGATTCACCCTAAATGCAAACGTGCACAGCTCTCTTTGTATGGAAATGGATGTTCAAACTCTTTCCGGCCACTGGACCATTATCATTCCAGATGGATCTTCTTAGTTTATTTCCACGTCTAAGTGGTTTCCCAAAGGCAACCTAACTCTTTAGACAATAAGAGCGCTCACAGCACCTCCGGCCCAGAAAGTAGTGATGAGTTGATTTCAGCTCATTTCCATCTTATTTCTAAAGGAATAGAAGAAAGATTAATTTATTGTGCGTTTTACTGGTGGGGAAAGCAGGATAATGCACATGCCCCCACAGAGGGTCTTAAAAGGATGAGCCTGAAAGAATGACTTAAATCCCCTGATGAAATCTGACTCCTCAATTACTTGTAAAGTGCTCCATAGGAGCTGGGTTGACTTAAGGGTCATATGTTGGTGTGAATGATGAAAATTTCAGCTCAGAGGTGAACTCTGCTTGATCAGTACTAATATCCAGGTTATATTTTCACCCAGTGAAGAACATTTGTGTAAAGTTCACACCAAAACATCGTCTTGTTTTTTGACTGTATTGTCTAAAGGCAATAAAAAGTCTGTATTATAAGGAAGATGCCTAACCCTCAAGTTCATGACACAATGATGGAAAAGTGAAGTTATTTACCATACCAACTTTATTTATGAAGCACTTTAAAACAACCAAAGCTGATACAAAGTGCTGTACATTAAAACACAAAGGGTTTTAATGTACCCAAAGGGTAGTCCCCAAAGGGTTAAATACCAAATATGTCTTAATATGCATTAATTCAGATATTGGAAACCACAGAAGCTAATTTACTACCTAACCTATCTCCAGTCTTCGGGGTTCAGCCAATCAACGCCAAAGAAAATATTAATGGAGCTTCGGGATTGGCTGCTTTCTAAATGCCAGACGTATGTTCTCATATCTGAGGGAACATGGTGAGAAAGTTCATTCATCACCAAACAATTAGAGGATTCAAATGATATTTATCAAACAGTTTGATCAAATCATCCTTCATTAACTGCCCTGTAGGAGCCCCACAATGTGACATGCTGGTTATAACAACTTTATGCTAATGTTCTAATGTATGCAGATAACATAGTGATTTTTACACATTGAAAAATGTTTAAAAAATGTGTTTTATTCTCACATAAGCTGTGAAAGGAGTCCAGAATTAACATTTTAATCATGTATATCATTAGAATAATTTGATTCTATATTGAATATCAAAAAATGTGACATTGATGTCTTTTCTAAACAAGAACCTGAAAATGTAAAACTGATAAATGTATAGTATCTTATCCTTGTTGCTGTCTGGATGTTCTCATCTTTGTATGATTTTTTTCTCATTGATTATCAAATTTTCCAGAAAGAACCCAGTTCTGCTTTAGAGCCACTTTTCCAAACATTCAACTTCTCCGTGTGTCGGATGGGAAAACCCTCCATGACGGGTCCTTTCCAGCATCACATGCTCATTTGTTCCCATTAATCTGTATATCTGCTCCACTCCATGGTGAAAAAGCAGCTTACCAAATGAGCTCATCCTGCAACTTAGCTGAAGAGTGTGTTTGCTTATGTGAATTTTTTAAAAGTGATTGATGTGAGGAAGTGTTCCTCCACATAGGCCTTGTTGATGTGTTTGAAGGCTCTCTTTTGTCAGCAGATAGACAGTGCAGTAACTTGAGTGGCACCACACTGACTCATCAGCCTCCTGATTGCATGACTTCAGCCCCAAGTCTGACTGGCCCTGAGTGAGAGACGATCCATCAAGAATTTATACCCACCGAGTTCGGATCACCTTGCTCTCCATCCAGTCCTGGGCTCTCAGTGAGACTTAACACTGATCTGAGGTGGCTTCATCTTTTCTTCTGTTTGTCCCCACAGTGGTAGACAGCTGAACACTGCCCATATACCCATTAAGCCTTTTGTGCCCCATAAAATTCATGGCCATAATTCAGAGCGTGGCTGAAATTGCAGAGCTGACAGCGCCTGTCCCAGTGAATCAGAACTCAGATGAACGAGAGGTCTGGAGATGTCACCAACATAATAAACGTGCGTTTGGCCAACAGCCGCTTTTGTTTGAGAAGCCTGCGGCCCCGGGGCAGGGCAAAGGCTAGTCCCCGTCTAACGCGTGCAACTGCTATTGATCCAGCAGGGATTGATGTCCTCTGGCGGCTGATTTAGTTCCCCTCCACTACCTGCTCCGTCTCTCCTGTAAGCTAGCACTAAGTACGAATTTCACATGTTGCTGTCGGCATGTTATCAAATCTTTCATCTCTTTTTTCTGAATTTTGCTCTGCGCTTTTCAGTTCTTCAGCTGTATTACTTTTTAAGTCTTTTTTTTTATCCTTATGAAAAAAAGAATTAGTTTCTCTCTCAACGTCAAACATTTTGAGAGGAACTAATAGTAATGAAACTAATGTTTTTTTAGTATTAACCACATTTATTTCATTTTTTCTTTCTTCTTTTTTGGGAGATTCCCTTTGATTCTGAACTGGTTTCTTGTTGTTCTCATTTTTACACCTAATATTATTAGATGAATTTCTTCAGCATTGAAATATTATGAAAAACACATTTGCTACTAATTCATACATTAGTTAGACAGACTTGCACAATATGCCATAAACATTATTGAGATTTTTAACTGATGGACCAACAAAGAAATACAAAATATTTCTGGTTACCAAATTGTTTTATAACAATAAATCTTAAAAGTGAGGATTGCATCTGTATTTGCAGCTCTCCTGAGCCAACACAGCTTCCTTGTTGACGGTTATGTACTTTTGCAAGTTTCTGCACAAATACCATACTTTGAAGGTTATAAACTTTGAATGAGAGGTCAGACTGGTTGTGATCTGTAAGGGTAAATGAAACAAAGAAAGGATAAACTGTCCACAAAATGTTGAGTTTCCCCCAGATGCTTCATGTGCTTGCTGCTTCGCCGTGGCTCTGCTGTGTTCACAGAGGAGGTGTGAGACTGCAGAGGAAGCTGTGGGTTCGCAGGACAATAGGAGAGAGAGGGGGAAGTTGAACGATGGTTCCTGCAGTCCATTGCTCCTGTCATGGAGGAAGTGTTGCAGAGTGGAGGGGTAGGGGCGGCCATTAATGTTCACTGTATCATTCATAACAGTAGTACCGGCATCACTTCCTGCTAAATACCATCATTTGTCAGAGAAAAGGGCTTAGTGTCTCAGTGTTACAGATAAGCATTAGAGGAATATCAGCTGTGCACACACACACGGTAACTATGACGATATCTGTGAGGGACTTCCTGTCCTGTTCAAATGAAAACATGCAGCTCTTCTTTTTACGTTTGGTTTTATCTTTGGAGCCTTTTCCGCATAAATGCTTCACTGCTGGTCAGAGCAGGACGGTTTCCTGCTTCGTTACAGGAATCTGTTTTCTGCCTGCAAATTCTCACCAAACGAGATGAGAAAGACAAGATGGGTTTCAGAAACTCATTCTTGAGAAAATTCACAAAACAATACAGTTTCCTACATTTTGTGATCAATGATCTGTGTTTGCCTTTCCGTTTATCCATGCACTATAATCCCAAACAGATTGCATTTAACACAAGCACATGTCAACATGTCCATACAGGCCGGCAGATCAAATCTGTTTCCAGGCTCAAATATTTCCTCTTTAGCCAAAATCACAGCCGAAGTGAAACTAAATATTCCCGATAAATCAATATTTGACGTGAATATTTTCAGTTCTCTTCTGGCTGTTCACCTTTGTCCCTCCTCTGCCAGACGCATTAATGTATGTAATCTAATTATATTAATGTGTATAAAATTGTGATAATTTGATATGCATCAAAATAATCACCATCTTTCAGTGAACAGTGTTTTCAATCTGCGTGTCACAAACAGAACTGGCTTATAAATGTTCACTGCTGTTTGCTTTGTTTGTAATTTACATAAAAATGCATAAGTAAAGGCAGCCTTTCCCCTAAATGCATGAATAATAACTAATGTAAACATTAGTGAACTACTTTGGAGCTTGATGACTTTTTGCTTGGTCAGACTGTTGATTTTCTTTGGATGCAGATTCGGTGTTCTTGAAGAAATCACTCTTAAAGTGGAACGCCTGCTCTGTTCTTCTTGGATTTCTCAATTCAGCTAATTCACACTCAAACATTTCAGTAAAGTGTTGGGCTTTCTAAAGTTCAAAGCTTTATGTTTTAAAAGGAAATAGAGAAAATAAAGCGTATCTTGTCATCCTGTAGCTGCCAGATGAAACACTCTGACCCTGGTTCTGCTGGAGGTTTGTTCCGGTTAACAGAGAGTTGTTTCTCTCCACCATTGCCACATGCATTCCCAGGAAAAGTCCATTTCCTGGGTTCCTGAGATATCTATTTGCCAACTGGCATTTTAAACTGAATCAATCAAAGTCAAGATTGGATTAGACTCTATCTAATTGAATCAGAATCTGTCCAGATGATTGGAAACTTCTCAGTTTTGTCATTGTTGTTCCCTCAAGTCACCATTTTTAATCTTTCACTTAAGTGCATGTCTACTCACAAGAAGCAGATAGTTATTTTATAGTTGAGAAACCCAAAGGAAGGAGAGAAAAAAATATTGATGACTACGAAGTAAAATGCTTAATTTGCAACGTCTTCAACCAAATTATAACTCATACTGAAAGCTGCTGAATTTGCATAAATCTCATTAGGCTGCAATGAAAGGGGTTCATAAATCGTTATATTAATTAGTCATTTTTTGCCACCCTTTCATAGGAAAATGGAGTGTATTAATAAAACGAGAGGGGAGGGTGATTGTGAAGCCTAATTGGTTGCTGTGTTAAGAGGTTTGGTGCTCGACTGACAGGTTTGATTTAGTCTGGCTTCACTTCTTTTGTCTGACTAAGTACCTTCAGAGAGGCGGGGGGGTGTAGGTATGAACATACATACAAGCATTCACATGATGAATTTACAATCTATACATTTAAGAAGATCTATCAGGAAAAGGCTGACTGTCCAGTGTCAGGATTCCTCAGAGATTTGCTCTCATGTTTATTTTCATTAAACTCCGTTTTTAGGTGACGGTTTGACTCTCTGTCCGTTTCTGTCGTGTTCTGAAAATTCAAAAGGAATCATTGAATTTTGACAAATTAACTGGACTCCTGTAAAATATGAACTATCTTTATCACTGCAAAGATCCTCAGCAGAGTGAGATGTGTGACTACTTAAGAGTTTTGCAGAGTCAGAAAGGACTGATAAAGCAGAAGTTTCATTTTAGAAAAATTAAATTTTCATTGCTGTTACCTGTGGACATGTAAGCTACTTTTAGGTTTTTGTTTTTTTTAACAAAACCATTTTACAAAATAATTTTATACCACTGGGAATTAGCATTCCCATGCTAACAGTTAGCTGCTACCTGGCTTGCATGACACCTGACCCCACCAAGCAGGAGGTGTTCTCACCTGGACTCACCTGGACACCACGTCTATCTGAGACCCAGGGGCCAAAGGTCACACAAGCCCTCACCTGTAAACTAGTTATTCACTGAAAACAGTTTTAATGAACAGGAAAAAGAAACAACTGGCCTACTGTTAATGAAAGTTTACCAAGGAAAACATTTGATGCCGATTGATTGATTGATTGATTGATTGATTGATTGATTGATTGATTGATTGATTGATCTCTAGAACCAAAAAAAACACAAATTGATTGTTTTACTCACGTTCATTTCTTTTTTTTATCATAATCATGATTTCCACTTTCAGTGAGAAAAACAATTCAAAAAATTGTTTTTCTTAGAACTTTTTCTTTTAATGCAAATTCTTTCAGGTTTCTTTTATTATTATTGAATGTATGGGAAATGTCAACCAAACGGAAACATTCTTCTACCCCACGCGACCTCTGACCTTTGCCCCTCCCCTGCAGGTTCTTCGGTTGCCCAGCTCAAAGCGACGGATCCGGAGGGGGAGCCGCTCATATACGGCGTTTCAGGAGAAGAAGCCATGAAGTATTTTTCTGTGAATAAGGAAACGGGCGTGGTCTGGCTTCGACAGCAGCTCGACCGTGAGGTAAAACATGCAAACATGGTTCTGAGTTCTGCACCTGGGAATAGAGAGGAACGTTTGGAAAATATGAGATGGAGGGTAAATTTTCCAGTGATAACAGAGAGCAGCACAGCAGCACATAGAGTTATTTTCTGAAACATGCTTTTCTGTTTGACTGCTCTGCTCTCTTCATGTATGTCATGTCTCCATGGAGATGTGATGCTGATGTCTCTGTTTCTGCACCAGACCAAGTCAGAGATGCAGGTGGAGTTCTACGTGAGCGACATTCAGGAGGTACGAGTCAGATCTGAGCTGTGATTTTCATGTCACATGCTGACGTCGTGAATATAGCCTGACCACAAGTCGTCTCCGTTTCTCTCTCATCTGTCTCACTTAACAAAATTTATGTGCAAAAATCAACTGACTTCCAGCCCACGCTCCCCTTGATAATTTATAATTCCCTCTGCACCATTTTTTGCTGTTAGTCTGAGTCCAGCCGTTTTGTGCTTGATGCATATATGATCTCCTCCCTCAGGTGGTGAAAGATACAGTAAACATCCAGATTGGAGACGTGAATGATAACGCACCAAACTTCCATGGGCAGCCGTACACGGTTCAAATCCCTGAGGTAAGAAACTCTTACATTAATTGCATATGGAGAAATAAACAAAAATCTGAGCCCATGTTTCATTTCTCTTATCTGCAGTTATCCAAAGTTCTTCTTGCAGAAAATTTAAGTTCAATATTTTAAATAAGACAGATTAAAGTTAAAAGTCCCATTTCTGTTCATGCTGATGTATGTTGTCTGATAAAAGTGTTCATTCTTTTCCATATTTGTCACTTTGTACGGAGCCACGTCGGAACATGGGGGACATTTTGTTCTTTTGCTTTCCCGTGAAAAATGACAGCTTCCCATTCAATACTTTTACATTCACTCACAGTAATGTGCTACTCAGTTCATGCAGCCTCTTGAAGTCTTTCTGCTACAATATATGGCTTTTGTAAAGGTTTTCGAAGTTAATCTCACATTTATGAAATATCTGAAGTTTTATGTCTTTTTCTTGTGGATGCACCACAAACAGGTCAATCAAAGGTTTTCCATTTCGTTCTGTCCTTCACTAAGACATAAACAGAAACTTATCATTTATCACATGTGATAATATATCTCCATCTGAGTTTTGATTGCGTCTTTTCCATGTTGATAGTCTGAATAGTTGATTTTCATCTCCACTTCACACAAACATGAACATCAGTTAACAGATCAACTTCCAACCAGTTTCTGCACCAAAGAGAAAAGAATCGAGAAACATGTTTTCACTGAGGAGCTTTAAAGTTTTAACACAAAGTAACGTAATGATTTCAAAACCCAGGAGCCGTTTCTGCTGCAGATGTTGTCCTCCAGCTCATGTTTAGACCGTCAGCATAACCTCCTTTAAATAAAGGGAAAAGCCTCCCTGCAGCGGAGACCTTAATCTGCACTATAGTAACGCTTCCTCCAACTTCTCTGTCCTCTTTCCTCCTGCCACCTCCCTCCTCCCCTCCTCTGTTTCTCCTCCCTGCTTTCTCCTCCATCTAATCCTTGATATGAAGTAATTGCCAGAGTGAAGTGAAGGACTTCAAACAGGGACTTGAATCTACACACAGAACACACCCACGTCTTGTTGTGCTCACACTGAGCACATACCTCTCTGAGTCCTCACCAAATCTTCAAAGCCACTGGCTTTTCCTCTCCCTGATCCATAAAGTCAAACACATAAATGGCAGAAATAAGGAGCATTTAGATGAGGCTGTTTAGATCACCCACAGCTGAACTGATTTTCTCAGGCCAGTTCCTCGTTTTTTCTGACCTGGTCATGTTAAATCAGAGTTTGACTCAGCTGCAGTCCACAGAAGCTAACATCCATGTTGATCCTTATTTCCACTCTACAGGTTACAGCCAATTAGCGGCTAGGATAATAAATTCACTGTGGTTG
>NW_015113603.1:77105-116401 GCF_001443285.1 Poecilia latipinna | reverse complement strand
ATCTTGGCGCTACCACAGAAGCTAACATCCATGTTGATCCTTATTTCCACTCTACAGGTTACAGCCAATTAGCGGCTAGGATAATAAATTCACTGTGGTTGTTTTTAATCCAGAAAAAAGAAAACTGCCAAATTTCTCCAGTCTTTATTTGATTTTTACTTTTACTAAGCTTCAAATGAAACATATCAGTGAACATTCTGCTGTCTGATTATGTGGAAAAATATGAGTTTCTAATGTTGATGCATTTGGTTCTCAGGCTAAAGAAATCTGAGTTTTGAGTATTTCACCAAAAGGAAATTGGAAGGTTTTGATCGGACTAAAAGAAGAATCGATAATGGTTCAGATTGGACCAGATTACTGGTCTGATCCCAGTAATCTGGGATCCACTGTGTTTCTGCAGGACAAAGTTTGGCTGATTTTACTCTCATTTTTTTAAACTTGCAAACAAATAACTGATGCGTGTAAATAGATATATGATTAACTAACAATTTTATAAACTGGACACTCATATTTCATAAATACCAGTAACTTTAACAGTTAGATTTTATTCAAGTTTAGTGGTACAGGTGGAAGAATACGTGTTGGATGTCTGTTTTTGTGAATTGAATCATATTTTTCTGTTAACATTGAGAATAGTGGAAGTTCAATCTGGAAAGACTCAGACGGAGAACAAGGAACAATTAAAAGATTTAATGACAGCAATGAATAACAGTTCTTTGGCGCTCGGGCCCCGGCAGCTGATTTGGGCTGAGATTTGATGTGAACTCGATGAACATCCCGATAACTGATTAGGGATGCTCTCCCCCGGGGCCCGACACTGGTGGTGGTGGTCAGGAAGGGTTCCATCCTGGAGAACCGAAGGATGAGGGTGGAGATGGGGAGGTGGTGGGTTGAACGCAGCTGGGAAGCGTCTGACGGTTTGGGTATGGATCCTTTTATGCAGAGCCTGATTGCTGATTGAACGAGCAGGGTGAGGTCCAGGCTGAGGACGGGGATGAGCATGACGTCGATGGGTGAACGGAGGGGGCGGAGTCTTCCAGCTTGAACTTCAGCTAAAGCTCCATGTGTGCAGCAGCAAACAGGAACGCTACAGGAAGCTGATATATTTTTCCATCCTTTCATTTTGCATCAGTCATGATATCTTATAGTATTCGGAGATGTTGGCAGACTTTGATTGTCAGAATATTCATAATTTATCTAAGTTGGTTTGATAAAACACTAAAGTCTTTTTCTGTGGTGACTTCTGATCTGTCATGGAGACACATGGTGAAACTTTGCCTCGGCTCATGAATGCTTCATGAATGTTCATGGCAGAAACATTTCTTAAATTACATTTAAAGCTGGATGGCAGCTCTTTAGCAACATTCTCCACTCAAAAAGCCACATTTGACAGCTGCACCTTTTTAAAACTACCGCTGCAGTCTGACGTCCGTCATGCATTATCTGCTTTCAAAGCCTGTAGTTGACATTAGGCAGCGTGTGAATGTAGGGATAAAATGATCATTCTGTGACAAATTATGTAATCATCAGTCTTGTAAACATTTATACAGCTGAAGTTATGGCCAAAAACAGGAGAAGTATATCTGTCAGTGCTTGTGCAGTTTATTAGCATCAGTAGAGAAAAGGAAAGGCTTTCTGGAATATTTCTCTGTGAGAAACAGTTTCCAAGTTCTTCTGTTTTTATTTAGTGCTGCCATTAAACACTATTTACTATTTCAGTGACAGATTACAACTTTGGCAGAGGTGGGTGTTTCCTGACTGTGTGGTCCATAACAACTTTTTTATGTTTGCTGTAGCGTCATAAGAATGGCCAAACAGATGCTTCTTAAAGTTCACTCTGTAATAAATGACTCCAGCTAAGTGAGCATCATTACAAAGCACTTCTGCTTCTTTAAAGTTAAGGTAACTTTTATTACACTTGATCACAAACGCAGCGTTTTTTCCTCTTTCACCAACTTACCCTGACTTTTCCTTTATTATCAGATTATTTGCTCTTTGTTTTCCTGTAAATATTAGAACTCAAAGTGAGCAGAAGAGCCTTAATACTATTTAATGCAATTTAAGTGGAGTGTACATTAATAGTTCTTTAAAATTAAAGTACATCCTGGTTTGTTCATATTGATATTCAACAGCAACGAATTTCTACTCGATCTCTTTGAATTTAAAATCTATTTATCAATAAATAATAAGTAGAAGTACCTGTGCAGATTGTTTTTAAAGGTGATGCATACAGTAAACTACATGCATCTGCTGAGAAAATGTTAACTTTACTCTTGTGAGACTTGAGAACTGACTTGAACAGATGACCTGTGAACGTCTCATGGTTCTGAGGACCTGTTCAGAACCTGAAGTGGGTCAGAACGTCTCCTCCTAGAATACTGCACTCATCTGCATTTTCTAACTTGAACAGTCATAATCACACACGCAGACTTTGCGTATTTGAATACTGTATCAGAATACTGCAGGTGCAACATGTTTATTCATAAGTCTAAATGATTCGGCGTGCCTGGCTTGCTTGATAAACGAGACACGGCAAATTCGTTCTGATTTCCTTGTGTCACAATAATAATGCAGCACAAATTCCAATCTGTGCACTGAGAGCCCTTTATTAAGCTTCGCAGCTCTTCCACTTGTCTCTGACAGACTGGGAAGTCGACAAATGCACATTGTTCATCTCCCTCTAACCTTTTCTGCACCTTATCTGGTTTCCCCACGACTTTCTGTACCTGCATTTTTATGGCCTCATTACCTCTGTGACCCCCGCTGACCTCTAGCAGGCAAAGCAAACATGCTGGGACATCACTTCATCACGCTGTCACTCACTGGACATGCCACAGTAACTGGGGTTAGAACACCATCAGCACATCAGAGACAAAGAGGGGAAACGATGACGGACGTGAGAGATGAAGGAGCATGAATGAAAGATTGGCAAGAAATTCAAATTATGTGGTTTTACACAACTAAAATGTCACAGAAAATAGGAGATTGACTGAGGCAAGCAGAAAATAGCAGAGTATGTTGTTTGCTGGCGTGGAGCGATAGACGGGAGCCACGGCGCTGATGAGAAGTTTACCTCGGGCAGAAAGGCCTTGTTAACGTGGGGCTTTAAATGTTTGACCCTTCTCCTTCTGCATGTTTTTTCCTGCAGAAAAAAACAGTCACCAACTGAGAAAAAACAGTTGGTGACTGAGAAAAAACATCAGTCACCAAACGGCAGCGATGAATTAGAAAAACAAGAACTTTTTGTACTGGTTTAAATTCATTGTGTATATTATCTATTCCTGGACAGTCTGCTGACAGACTGAGTGTAAATAACTGGAGGTAATGTAAAGCACTTTGGTGCCCTCTTAATGAGATAAAGCGCTCTACAGTTACAGATCATTTACCATTTTGACCATTAATGTTTGATTTCTCTTAGCATTCTGTTTGCTACCATCATCAAGCTTCTTTATTCTGACTGGATATTTGATCACTTTTCTATTAATAAGGTTCAAAAATGTAAGCACCAACTACAAATTGAGCATATAGTTTATGCTTGGAGACATTTCAAAAAATCACCCATTCACAATTTGTTTCCATTGTGCTGATATAAAGTTTATTAACTAGTTGGCTAAAATGTAAGTTAAAACAAATGAGTGTTTCAACCAGACGTTGAATCCAAACACACATGGTTTTGGACTGGATAAACCAGGCTAACGTCAGTCTGTGGATGTTCAGGCTCACACCTGGAGATTGGTATCTAAATTTGGTGATGGTTCCCAAACTTAGAGAATTTATGCCTTAAAGTTGGATCTTTGCCTATTCATTTTAAATAAACTCTTCATTTTCAATGTTAATGCAACATCTAATGTTACATTAACGGTGATTTAGTTGCATGTTTGAGGTTTTATGTTTAATTATGATCACCTGATGTTAGAGAAAATTCTCTATGAATTCAAACGTGATCATTGCGATCATCCCCCTGTGCAAGGAATGCTTCAAATGCATCTTTAAAGGCCTGTAATTAATAATAAGTCACCATGCCCATAGTGAGTGTGTGAAGAGGTTGGCCTGTGCAGCAGAGAGCAGACAGAAATGTGAGTATGAAGGTGAGCAGTGCAGTCTGTGTGTTAATGTGGTTTTAATTTGTGGCTCCATAAAGAGGGTGGAGGGGAGCAGGTGGGCTGCGAACATTTCCTCTGTCACTGCTAATGAGCTGCCCAGATTTACAGCATGCACATCCTCAGGCAGCCAGCAGCTACTGGGAAAAAACAAGAGCGACAACTTTTACTAGAAATAATGTTTTGAAAGCCTTCGCTCCACTGCCAAGCCAATGTTGAGTGACAGACTGAGCATAAAACATGCCGATATGCACGTTTCATATTCTGTCAGTGGGACAGTCGACTCGACCATCTGCAGAGCTAAAGGTTCCTGTTCAGCCGGCTGTGAGTCTGCTGCAGCTCCAACAGCCTCCCATCTACCTACATGCAGGTCCGTCCAGCTGGCTGACCCTCACACACTCCCACTGGGAGCTGGCATTTATCTTAGAGCCACTCTGAGGGGATCAAACACCAACAACTCTGCATCTCATGTCATTTTTATGCATTTTCAACAGATGTCCAACAGTTTATGATAGTTTTTCACACCATTCTTCTGTTTCTGTTAGTCCCGTGTTTTTATGTCTGAGGTTTTACACTTTTATACTTTTATGAGATACATATTGATGTTCTAAAAACAGTTCAGATCAAACATTTACCTACTGTCATCATGGGCTTTAACTGGACCCTTAACGAGGGATTTCAGTTTCGATTTTGTGAAAAAAAAAAAAAAGAAGTTTTTTATGATCCAATCAGACTGAGTTATTTGGCCCCAAATTAAAACATGCCGTTAGATAAGTGAAGGTGAAATGTTAATTATTGTTTGTCGAGTCATCATTCCCCTCTGAAAAAATAACTTCAATTATTTAAAGTTCCTAAAATAACACAAAGGTTTTATATGTTATTTTCCTGCAGGAACTGAGTGTGTTTGTCATTTTGGTTGAAACTCCAGCTGAAGGCAAAACTCTGAAAGTATTTCCTTATACCATAACTTATACTTTAAAATAAAAAGTAGTTCTGTCTGGTTGTATCTTCTTGTCAATATCGCCTCCATCGTTCCCTTCAGTAGACCTGTTGAGGTTTCCAGCCTTCGATAACGCAGTAATGACCCATATAACATCGTACTGCAGACTTTTCAACAGTCTTTATGGAACGTGCATAGAGGGATTTCATATGTTTGCTGCAAGGCCCGTCGGTCTGAGGCTCCAAACTGATAGATGACTAAACTTTATCTGTTTACTGTCTCTCAGGTGTGTCAGGCAGATGAAGAAATCTCTCCTCAGCCTCTATTTTCTATTAGTGGTATCTCACTGTCCCTCTGTAACCTGCGGTAAGCTGTTCTGAGCTACGCCGGCGTTTTCAACCCTGTTGCACAATGCAGAAACTCTCTGGGTGAAAGTCAGATACTGAAAGGAAGAAAAGCCTCGCATTCAGGAGTAATGTTGCTTCATTTGGCTTAATAGCTTTCACAATAATATTTTACTGTTACATTACTTTATTCTTCGGAAAACGCTAAGTTTATTGTCGTCTAAAGCTTTGGGTTCTGCTCGGTGCTGCCGATGTGCAAACGGTTTGGGAAAGAGATGAATTCAAAGCAGAATCATTTCAGCCCCCCAACAATTGGCTGCTGCTTTCTGCAAAACAAAAATCAGAGTTGAATATAACAGCATTTCACAAACACACACACTCACACACACTTATTTCAGACAATATTGGCAGAGAGTTTGAGAGCTTCTATTATGCCTCTGAATGAGTTGTTTAGGGCTTGATGTGGGCTCTGGCAGCATAACAGAGGCACCTGCTATTTGATGTGCCCTCTGTTGCTGTCAGGTACAACATAGATGAATCTGTTATATTCCTTTCTTCTTTGCCTTTGTTTGCTTCTAAAAGCTAAATTTCAATCCCTAATCTTTGGTAGCCTCATGCCCTGTACCTTAGTAGTTCACCATATCAGAAGGTAATTTGTTTATCAGGTTGCTCGAAGATTTCTCTTGCAAAAGCTTCTGGAGAACATTGAAATGTGTGTTTGGTGTTCAAAACATTTTCTTTGATATGAAGGGAGAACATATCTGTGATACTAACTGGATGGACAGAACTCTGCAAAAATATTCTCAACTCCCTGAACTCTTTTGTTTTCATTTTTAATTTATGGACAAGATCAGCAAAACATTGGATAATTGTGACGACAGAAAAGGATGCATGATCCTCAGCATTTTATTTTCCACTCATGAGCCATTACTCTGCAAGTCTTTAGGGAAATGCTTTGCACGTCTAGTTGCTGAAGTCTTTGTTCACTCTGCTTTGGACATCTTAGAGTTGGTTTTAATCTATTAGTGTTTGTTTTTAAAATAAAAATGATCACAAATCAACACTTTGCTTCACAGCTTTGCATGACTTCCCAATACACTTTGAAGCTTGAGGTTGTAATATAACAAAATAAGATTTTGGATTAAAACAAACTAATTTCTTCTATTAACAACCAAACACACTTCCCTCTGTAGTCAAGGTTCGATTTGCTGATAATTATTTTAAACTCTTCCTTCCAGCAGTGGGATTGAATGCAGTGAAGTGAGAGACGCCTGGTTGACAGGATCAGGCCTCAGAGTGAATTCTCCCTGACATTAAGACCGCGAGTCTGTTGGGAGGGATGGAGGGATTTAGGAAGGAAGAAGAGGAAAAATGGCTTAAATGGGAAGCAGTCGGTATTTTGCTCATCTTTGGCCCTGCTTATAATATCTGTCATCAACAGAAAGAAATAAGTGAAGTTTTTCTCCAGATCTTTTCTCCAGATTTCAGTGGCACCTGGTTTTTCCTCACCTTATCTTTTATTCTCAAATATGTAGACAATTGATAATTCCATTTAAAGTGGTTTTTCAGGTTTTCTTTCCATCTGCTACATCATTATTTCTGACAGCACCGATTAGAAAATTCCTCTTGATCATCCTTCACAGGATCATCAAACTTCTACTCTAACTTTCCCATCATGTAGGTAATACACATAGACTACATATGGCCAATTTGTTGAGTCCCAGGATGTTTAACCAGCTGTTTGTTCACATATTTCATGCAGAAAGAGTTTCTCCATCATAGTAGTCATTAAACTTTGCAAGAACAGAGAATATAATCAGAGAGCCGTCTCTCTTATGAATGATGATTCATTTTTGGGCTAAAGTCAGCGCTTCGGGGCAAATGGCTGCCTAAGTGAGCTGTCAAAGACACTGTTTGCCCTGTACAACTATTTTTCTGTCCATCCTTTCCAGTCCAGAGGTTAATGCAACAAATACTGCCGGCGCATCATGCATGCTGTCACTCGTGAAGGTAAATCACTTCCTTTGCCTCTCTTTATCTTTCTGTCATTTACTTTATCCCGCTAAGCATGAAGAGCACCTTGCTTTTGGTTCTGTACAGTGATGGGTGCAGATTTGGCTGTCAGGAAGGCAAGCGGTGTTTATGAGTGAGCAAAGTGTGTTTTAGAGACAGAAAGGCTCACGGAGAGGGGAGGCTGTAGGGAGAGAGGGAAGAAGGAGGCGCACACAGAAAGACGGAGTTCGGACTGAAGAGGGAGAACGGAAAGCTCCAAACGCCATTAAAGTTTGATTCACTCATGTTTTTGAATAAATCAAGCTGTCGTTCCCTTTCTGCCCTTCTTCCAGTGTGCACTTCCCACCCCACCTTGGCCACTTGCACCCTGCCTCTGGCTCTCTCCTACTCTTAGCGGGCTTTGTTGTGAATTCAGACAAGGTTTTGCTCACATGAAAGACAGACATGCTTCCTGCCAGTCTCAGTATTTTTCACCTGCTTGGGTTGATGGCATGAAAAGATATTTGTCCCCTGAAAGATTGTCTATTAAACACTAAGTTTATCTTTGAAAATAACAATGGTTTTGTTTAAAATAATAATTTATAAAAAAGGAAAAACAGAAGAAATGTTAGGGTGGAATATATTTTTTGACGTTTTTTGAGGAAATGGTCTTTCCTCGGGGGAAAAGCCTGGAAAACTATGGTCAACTAAATTTTATTTATTTAATTTTGCCAATTCTCCATTTAATCAAACCACTTTATGCTTTTTAAAAGTGTTTTCAGCACTAGTGTTTTTTTATTTAACTGTAGACAGGCAGGAGGACGGGCAGAGAGAAGCCGGGAATCGAACCGGTGACCACTGCACTGAGGATATTAGTTTCCTTTAACTGCTGCACCTGCTCCATAACATATGGCGCCTAATTATCCTTTTTCTAATACTTAAATACACAAATCCTTTAACTATTCTTGTTTATTTCTGTCTAAAGTTTCCCTCAGTCCATATTTATAGCCTTTTTTGATTTAGAAAACAATTAAAAAGCCTTGTTACGTCTTTTATTCAGCTAACAGCGCAGATTTAGGCTTGACAGTGTTAAAGTAGGTCACAGCAGGCAGAAGTGGGAATCACAGCAAACTTCCAAACTATTTAATTTAGCAGATGTTTATGCTCCTACTCACAGCCCATCTTTGTCAAATATCTGCTTAATTGTCAGGCTGTCAGTCTGTGCACAGTCAGATGAGTCTGAGAGCTTCATCGTTTCATCATCCTCCACTACAGAGCAGATTAAAGATGCTGATTTATAAAAATGGACAGTAATTTTTAAGTTTATATAAAACATGTTTTAATTAAAACTGTGTAATAATTTTAAGATTACTTAACTTCCATT
This sequence comes from Poecilia latipinna, assembly GCF_001443285.1. Classification (NCBI taxonomy): domain Eukaryota; kingdom Metazoa; phylum Chordata; class Actinopteri; order Cyprinodontiformes; family Poeciliidae; genus Poecilia; species Poecilia latipinna. The sequence continues at coordinate 107,641 of NW_015113603.1, read as the reverse complement.
CTTTTCCCATGTTTTTTTCTCCCCATGTGCCTTTTATGACAGAAATGTCATCAACTCAAACTTTTTGTTCTGGGAGCAAAAATTGGCAAATTTAAACTACTGGGCTGCCAATAGTTTAAATTTGCCTCTCTTGTTTTGGCAAAAGTCTTTAAATTAAAAGTTATTTTTAAAGATCCAAAGCATAAAAAGGGCTTTGGACTGTTGCCTTATTAAAAGAAAACAGTATCATGTAGCTTTCTGTTATTATAAACTCCCGTTTTGTCAGGAATATTCCAACCTGACCTCAAATATTAAAATAAAGGCTATTTAATTATTTTTTTTTACCCTAAAAGTCTATTTCACCTATCAAACTATTGTGTCCTTTAGTTTTCATTTCAGTAAAGTAGGATAATGTGAAGTTTTAATGTTATTTCCTGTCAGTTCTTACAGTGAGACGCAAAGAAGCTCCTGCTGCTGTTGGTAAAAAACTTAAACTCTAACAAATGATTCATCTGAGAGGAACAATAATCTCCACCACCCGGGTTTCTCTGTCCCAACAGACAAGCTTTTTTGTTTTGTCAGTATGTTCATGTACTCAACAACGCAGCTGTAAGTGAGAGTTGGAGGAGTGGGCAGGACTGAAAAGAGACAGAAGGCTTGTACTATCCAGGAATTTCTCATTAACTTGCAGCTGTCAACATGTCCGCTGTTGGAGTCAGAAGTGGGAAGGCTCCATCCCACCGCAAATTATTTCTAAGCAGTAAAACTGCTTCTCCTTTTTCACTCTCACTTTAGCCAGCTAAATGTTTGTAATCTGTCAAACTAGAAGCCAACCCAGTTAGACAGAAGATATATGATTTCATTAAAAATCTTTCATATGTCAAGTTTCATCATTCCAAAAAGGAGAGTATTCTCTTAATGTCGTGCTTTATTTTCTCATTCGTCGTAATTAAACTGAAACAGCCACAAATGTTAACTCTCGTTACCCACAATCCCTTTCCTCTTTCCTCTCCTCAGCTTTGCATTCTGGGATGTCTCCAACATTAATTAATGAAGGTGTTCATTTGACAGCCGCTGCCCTGCTTCCCTCCATCGTCTGTTCAGACCAAACCTGGAGAAAACGTAGATTAGAAGTGGATTTGAGTGGGCGGGGGCCAAAAATCACGAGTGGTGATAATAATTAAAAGACTAACTAAAGAGATGAACCCCTGTAGATTGTAATAAAGATACTTTATTAGAAACCTGCGCAGCAGTAATTTCAGAAGTCTGCTCGTCTGAATGAGGGAACTGCAGAAAGTCTGAAGAGCAAAGAGGATTGAGAAAGACGCCAAGAGTCTCTGACACGTCTCAGAGCTCATCCAGCTCCTCTTAGCGGATGCCATGTCCCATCAATAAGATGTCATTTCATTTGACAACACATTGCCACCTAATAATTGAGAGGGGGAGAAAAATGAGTAGAGTTAAAAATGGGATACATGCTTCCTTTCCAGAAATGATTTTTGTCATTTTCAGTTGAGTTTGCTGTAACAAGGATACAATTATTCCTTTCATGCTGTGATTTTTCCATTTGCTTACGTATCTGTTAACCAGCAATAAAAGAGTAAAAAGAACAGGACAAATTTGGTAAAAAATACTAATTTCTTCATACCAACCACACATTTAAGAGTATTTACTGATAGAGTCTGAATCTAACACCTACAATCACCTGATCACTACATAGTTTATTAAAACCTCTTGGCCGTCATGATGACACTGATGTCCTCATGGACCCGTTGGATAACATGTAGGTGTTACCATGGATACCAGGGTTTGTACCTTACACATGGCATCAGGATCTGCTATGAAAAGAAAATCGTCCGGATGCTGGACATTGGTTTTCCACCTAGATCAGTATAATATAACCTGCTGCACAGCAAAATGTCTTCAGTTATTGATGAAGCACAACAAGCTTCAGATGATGAGTTGGAGTCTGTTCCTCTGACATGAGGACCAACATTTTCATCCAGGTTCCCTGCTCTTTGTGAATAAACCTTAATATATAATAGATTGAAATGCACATCTACGTTTTTTTTTTTTTCTCCGATGTTATAGAAGACAAACTCCTGATATCATTCATGATCTGTATTCCCTCCGGATTTCTTGCGTAACCTCATAAAATGATTTAGACACACCCTTTTTCCAGTTCATGTGTTTAGCATGTTCTTGATCGCTCACTTAAATTCTCATATTAATGAATTTATGAAAAGTGATTAAAATTCTTTGTATGTTTGCTAGTTTTGAGAGGAATAGACATTCTGTGCCTCCAGCAGGTTTACAATAAAACCCTAAATGTTCAAACTGCAACCAACCCACTAATGGTGTTCCTCATTGTTCTATTTTGCTATTTGACTATTTTGCAACATTTGTCACAAACTTAATTTCAGGTTTCATTTCATGCAGATGACGCCCATCTCTACCTTTACTCCAGTTGGTTCAGATTTGCTAACAGAAGTTTCTCTAGAAACCAAGTCATTCTTGTCATTTGTGGACTTCATGAGCTCCTCAGTACAAACCCCATTCATTCTCAAACTCTGTTACGTTTAACAGATTTCTTAGCAGAGGACTGTGAGCCAAGCATTTGATGTGATGTTGCTTCCAGGTTTTTAGAAGGTTTGTAGTCTGATAAAGGCTGTATGGTAAAGATCCAATGGTCGAGACATTGATATGTGAAGGTGTGTTTTAATAGAAAGAAGCTCTTCCTACTCCTGCTATAGAGAAACTGCTATGTTGTGTTTACAACACGTCAGGCGATGAGGCCCTACAGCTCACTACATTTTTTATGTTGACATCAATACTTCATCCATATGGGCTTATCAATAATATTGACAAATGGAAAGCTGCTTTTGTATGAAGCAGAAACACTCATCTTGTACGGTGTTGTAAGTTATACAGAGCATTAAATCCTGTGTTTGGTTCCAGGATAATTAATTGGTCTGAATAATCTGCATCAGTTCTGACAAAAATGTTGATCACGTTTGTATTTTGATTTTTATTTACAGAGTATTTGGGAATCTTTTTTTTTTTTTTTTTTTTACTTTAAAGTAGATGTGTTGAAATGTAAGTGTAAAAGGTAAAATTAAGTTAACACCTTACAGCTGCAGCATATATGATGGTGTCTCGGTTGCAAAGTCTAAATTCTTCCATGAACGACGTTACAAGCTGCCCAGCTACGTCCATGGACAGAAATTACAGGCCTCACTTCATCTGGTCCCTGAATCCTCCATGAATTCAAAAAATACTGTGGACTGATTAAACTCTGGGTTTTATGGGCAACTGTGAAAAATATGGCAAAATAAATAAATAAACCCAGAGTTTCTCAGCCCCCCAGGCAACAGACGTTTATATGATAATCAGCTCTGGTCTAATTTGCATTCAATTCTATTTTAAAAAATGACTTCTTTAAAAAGAGAAATGGTGAAGAATAGGAAACATTATGAGAAAGAGATTTCCTTCTAGAGAAAGAGAAAATAAGCTTGATCGTTTATAGTTTACTCTTATTCATCAGGTAGTTAAGTGACTTCATCAAGGTTTATTTTCCCCAAGCAGATGATCATTATATGATTTTACCAAACCTCCTCCTGATCTCCCTCTGGTTCTGCTGCAGTTCTTATCAGGAACCTTAATCTGCAAAGACTTTTGGCTTCTACTTTTACAACTTGATTTCAAACTAAATGACTATGTTTTTTTTATAATAAGTTTCTATAAAACCTATAGTATATACAAAATAACTTAAAAGTTTAAGAACAAGTTAACCATAGATTGTATTGCAAACCTTGAATAAAGTAAATTGTCCCTTGTTTTTAAAGTAGCTAAACCTTTGCACCTAAACTCTGCTCTCAGATTTATCTTCTCTCGTTAGGTAAGAAAGTTTTCATAAAATGAAGCCCATTGTTGTCTTGATCCAGCTGAGAAAACGCTCTCAGTCCACAGAGTTTGCTCATCGATCGAATGTTTCAAAGCCCTGGAAACAAAGTTGCACCTGAGACTCCAAGAAAATGTGTTTACTCTCAGCACTGACACAGTTTGACGATTTCAAAATGCGAAATTATGCATGGCTTTAGCTGAAAACTGCCTATATTTATGCAAATCGTTCCATCGCAAAAAGCATGCAGTTCTTAAACAGTATGTGTATCACTGTTTGTGCTCCACTAGAGTTAAAAGGTTACTGTCTCTTGAAAGTTGGTGGTAATTCCAACAAAGTAGAAGAAACAAGACAAAAGAGAAAAGAAACGTGCTGCACTGCTGGTTTTACAAAAGAGAAGTCAGAAATATCACAGCAGGTAAAAATTACCCCTTTCTGCCATTAAAGTGTGCCTGACATTTAAATGAGTCCTGGAATCCACTAAATATTATTAGCATGTTAAATTCTGTTTAAAATTTAACATGTGAAAAAAAATCCTGATTATGCCTCAGATGTAATAGTGAATAATTACTCTGTGTGGCTGTGAATGGGTGAAGTTCTGCTCTGGGTGAGCAGGAAACCTGACATGCAGAGAGCAACTGGAGCCAAAACCCAGCCTAGAGAGGCCTTTTCATTAATAGTATAAAAATAATAAGACATTTAAAAGTAAAAGAAGGCTGATCTTTTAAGTACATATTTTAATCTTTATAACTTTTAATCTGTAAATAATTCAGTTTAATTCGGGTTTTAAAGCTTGTTCACTTTGTCATTTGTTCCTTAATTTTACACCTGTTGTTTGTGCTGCTTTTATTGACATTTTATCTCCTTGTAATCGTTCAACACTTTGTTTGAAAACACTTTATAAATAAAATAATCATTATGAAGGCTTATCATATGCAGCAGTACATTAAAACCTTATGCACTGTCACTTTATTCTGTCATTTTGGTGTTTTTGGTAGAAAACCTTCAGCCTCCTGCTAAAACACTTCAGGTTCCAACACTTTGTCTCTGCTGATGCCTCATCTGTGCTGTTTGTTTGTGAATGAGCTGCTGAGACAGATTATGTCACAAAGCTGTGCAAAAAGATGTGCTGCTTGGTTCTGGATGTAGCAGTAAGTGGATCCGGGCCAATAAACACTCATCTGCCATTTTATTAAGTACATCTGTTCAGTTGTTCAACATGAACAGCAATAAGCCAATCACCTGGCAGAAACTTGATGTGTTTAGGGTTTTGGACACAGTGAAGGTGACTGCTGAAGTTCAAAGTGCCTCAGAACGGTCTGAGCATGGAAAGAGGATTTAGGTGAATTTATTGTGGCATGGCTGCCAGTGGCAGACCAGCTGGTCTGAGTGTTTCAGAGCTTGGGTAGCTTCTGAGATACTCCAAAAAAGACCAAATGACCACTGAGTGATGTTGTGTGGAAGGTAAAGCCTTGTTAGGAGGAATGGGCAGGGTGGTTGGAAAGAGAACAGTAGCTTCACTAAATGTTCTCGACTGAAGTGAAATACCATCTGTGAACACACCACATGTCAAAGCTTGAAGCAGGTGGGCTACAGCAGCAGAGGACCAAACTAGACAGCTCTCCTCTCAGCCAACAACAGGAAGCTGAGCCTGCAGTTTGTTCAGGCATAAGAAAGTCAGACAAGAACAAAAAAATGTTGCCTTGTTTGGTTAGTCTCATTTTCAGATTTAGATCAGATTATCGGGTCAGAATTTAAGTCCATTATATCTTTTGTGAGGAATGTCCTCCTGTCACTTTAAGTTTCTCAGTACCAGCCAAGCAGTATTTACATACCACAGATATTCTCAGTACTTTTACTGAACATTTCTGTCTCTTTTTGTCCATAATGTACTCATCTTCTGATTGCTACATCCTGCAGAGTTATGTACTGTTGTAAAATATTTATTAATTATCATTATTTACTGATTACATTGATTTGACTTATCATTTACTGATTTGTTGCCCTTTGACTATATTTCTAGACAGTCTAGTTTCAGAGTAAGGTGACGTCCTGACGGTTGAAGTGAACTTCCACATTGCAGCTTTCATAGCATGCAGAAACTTCAAGTCCTATTGGAGACGACAGTTTGCAAAGATAAAGTTGTCCATACATGTGCAAAGCATGTAGGGAATAAATATAAGCAAGATCATTTCATTTGTTAGAGAACGTTCTGACCTACCAACTGTAAAACTCTACATCTCTTCTTGTTGGCAAGTAATTAAAGATCTGGAAGCCTCTAATTCTTTTGATTTCTTGGCTGTTCTTTTAAACAAAGTTTTCTACCATGTCAAACTGGTTTTGTTGAACATAGGTTGACTGCACCCCATGTGTCTCCACAGTCACCAGGCTTGAATCCAACAGAGCACTTTGGGATTTAATGAAGTGAAGCGTCACTCCAGCAGTTCGGCAGCAACAAAGTCTCTGAGGAATGTTTCTGACACCGTCTTGAATCATCAGCAGTCCTCGTTATTCTGAAGGCTGCAAGACCAGCATGGTGTACTTAATATATTGTCCAGTGAGTGTAGCTGAATGCTAACCTGTGTCAGTAAAGCTTGGCCATGTATTTCAGTCTGTGCTTTGTTCTGAATTGATATGGATAAGACTCTACAGCTGATAGAAAGAGGGTACAGAAGTTGCTGATTTGGCCCGTCCTTGTACCCGTCCCCTGGGATCCACCCATCTGTCTCTCTCTGGCTCGGTGGATCCCTGCGGCATGCTGGGCCTGATTACCTTTACATTTAAACAAACAGCTCCGGCTCTTTGGAGGCAGCCAGCCATGAGTACTGACAGGGGGGGCTGAGGTCAGGCAGTTGGTGGAGAAGACTGATTAGGTGATAAAAATGTTATTTATTTTCCTTACTGATAAAAGCCTCTGTGTCCGTACACAGAAACACACACAGCATTTTGTACTCTGCCACAGAAAGACCCTCCATCTGCTGAAGTGATTGTCTAACATTTAGGCGCTTAAATACCACACATCGTTGGTCCTTCCTAACCAAAAAGACACTGCAAAACCGAATGTCGATTTTACAAGATGTCCGCTATCTCATGGAACGGTGATTGAAACACAATTACCAATTAGTACTCTACATTCTCACGCATACTGTCCTTCTCTTTATCTCTGCTCACATCCACACAGACAAACTCGTTGCGAGGCTGTCCTTGTCTCACTCCCTTTGCTGTCTGATGGTGAGAAATCATTTTACCCGGCTGAGTGCTTCCACAGAAATTTGCTCCGTCTGGCCAACGAGTGGACCAGGCGGAAACAAGTGCAAGAGCAAGATGGAAAGAAAGGAGGTTATAATGGGGAAACATTTTTTACCATCAGTTTCTGTACAGTACACAAAGACTCTGTCCATAATACTGTACGTTTGGCATTATGTCTTCCCAACCAATTTACCAGAAATCTATTGGCTACAGGAGGTCAAATGAATCGTCAAGAAAAGGCTAACTGTCAGTTCTGAAAAGAAAGGACCCAAATGATCACAGATCTGGAAAAGCAGGAGCAAGCTTGAAATTAGTTCATGGAGGTTCAAAGTACAGAAGCACCATGAGAAAAAACTCAAGAGGACTGGAGAGAAATCAAAGTAACGGACAAACTACGCTCTGAAACAACCCAGTCAGGCTGACAGAAAGAAAAATCACCTGGAGTCTAAAGAATAATTAGTACATTTCAGTCTATAAAACATGTTCTTTTTCCCATAAATATTATGAATCCTTTCTAAAAACTTTAAAACAAAACGAAGACAGAAACCTGAACAAAATGTCAGACATCTTTATATATCACAGAAACAAGCACATCAACTAATCCACTAGATATTTTGAAGTGTAGAAAACAGGCAGACAGGAACCTGAACTCAGCTTAATGAAAAGCTGTAATGAGAGAAACAAGGAACAGGTAATGAGTTGGGAAAATTTAACATGACAAAAGAACTAAAATACTGATAATAATCTCAGGACGTCTGTTTAAATGTACAGGCAGCACAAGAACAGACTAAGAAACTAAATGTAAAGAGATGAAACTATATGGCAAAACCATTCTACCAATAAAATACCAACACAGAGCAAACATCTGCTGATTGTCAGTGTTTGAGGAAGTAAGCTATTATATCTATTATATTCTATAATATAATAAATATTCATCTATTATAGAAAAGCTTTAGAAAGTTCAAAGTTTTGTTTAATGTGCAGGAGGATTAAGTTGTTCCACACAAACATCCCTCATCTCTGTCCTAATGGACGTTGCTTTGTGCACTGGTGTGCAGGAGGGAACCGTCATCAAACTGTTCCCACGAAACTGGACCCAATAAAATCTTCATTTCACTGAAGCCCGACTCTTAAAAAACGGTTCCACCATAATTTGCTCTGCATCAAACTTTACACTGGATGCAATGCAGTCTGGGAATCACCTCTTCCTGGTGCACACATCTGTGAGCATGGATGTGATTGCAATATTATATAGTAAGCTAACCATCGCTCTGGGTTTTCTAGGGATTTTTTTTTCATAAAATTTCATTTTTGCTAAAAAAGAAACCATGCAGATGAAGGGCGTTTAGTTCAGTGAATAATTGATAAGCTAATTTCAGATGTGAAATATAGCTTTTGAGTGTAACCTAGTGATTAATGTAGGTGCTGTTGTTGATTCATCATTTCTGACACAGCTGCTTCTGAGTCGCTACCAGCAGCTTCAGCTTTTTCCCTTTAGTCCATCTCTGTGCTTTGTGTCCAAACGGTAGATAACCAGGGAATCTCATTTAACAGGAATTCTGGTTTTCCACTTAAATTTAGTGACTTGCTGAGTTTAACATTTAGTAATTGCTTTGGTTAGATTTCCTTCTTCATAAAACCGTTTCACATTAGCATCCTTACATGGAGATGTCTTGTGCAGTAGATGCCCGTTATGACAGTGTTAAACAAAAATGCTTTTTATAAGTTAAAGTTTTAAAATCATTTTTAAAATATTTGGTCACTTGGTAATAGCAGAGCATGTATAAATTATCCTAAACAATGACTGAATAAGTCTTACATTTTTCCTCACTCTATGTAATTTCTACTTTTTTCTTTCTTTCTTTGTTACAATACATGACGGCGCGTAAGTTATAATAATGTCAATGGCAGCATGACAGGGCGGCTCATGTGGGCGACGTTGATGGAGGGGACGGCGGTGGAGGGAGGCTGGGAGTGAAAGGGTGAACAGAGCCAGTGCAATCACATGCCCGCTGGGTTGGAAGCGGAGAGCAGACAGTTGGGGAGGAACTGAGAACCTTGTGCGCAGTGTAGGTGTAATCATGGCTCTATTGTGGGAAACAGTTGGGCCTCTGAAGCTGCCAGCAGCAGGGGGGTGCAGCCCGAGCGCTGCCCCTTCAAATCACCATGTCTTTAACATTTCTGACTAAATAAGAACAAAAAACTGGACTCAGAAGTCTTACAGTTTGCAACGGCCTGTACCAGATTGGACAAAAGTTAGCTCGAATTCATCGCTTGGTGAAGATGGACTTTTGGCTCTCATTACTCAGCTGATCATCAGTTGGGACAGTTGGAAGCAAGACACAGATACGGCTGTTTAATTGAAGACAAATTATTTGGTCAGTTAGCCAGTTATCAGAAATATTGGTCAATAATGTCTTCCTAAAGGAGCAGACGCTAACCCTGGTTGTTGCCTTGGTGAATGGTGGGTTTTTGATTTGGATGGTATGGCTTCCTGCCTAAGACACTATTGTATCAGCTGACAACATGAGTGTTTACAAAGTAACCAAATAGTATTTTATTACCTATTGTAAAAGGAATTGGAGAGTAAGAACCAGAGCTGGACGCTTCATGTAACCTTCAACGTTGTGGCTGAGTTGTTCTTATTTCCAGTCACTTCCAGTCAGTCTGGACAATTTCTTGGTAGCTGAAAGCAGATTAAGATTCTATTACTGAAGTTAAAGAGCTCCTGAAAACCAGCCCCATCCTATAATCCACTCTGCACCAGAGTTTACACTATACACAATGTAATCTGGTAACCTAGTAACTGCTAATCCCAGAGACGTATGCTTGTCAGATCTGCAGCTCCAGAGTTAGCAGCATGTGTTACTGTTGCAGAGTTGTTCTTATTTCCAGTCACTTCCACTTTGTTGTAATTCCACTAATAGTTGATGCTGGAATATTTAATGATGAGAAGATTTCAGAACTGGACTTATTGCACAGGTGGTTTCTGTCACAGAACCTTTCTGGAATTAACCGAGCTGCAGGGAGAAACCCATTCCTTCCCAAATGTTTGTAGAAGTAGTCAGCCTGCCTGGTTCCTGGATTTCATGCATCTGTGACCAGGGAAGTGATTGGAACCTCTGGATTCAATGTTTTGGGTGGATGACCAAATACTTTTGGAAATTTAGTGCGTTTCCAATCAAACATGGATGGAATTATTTTACACTGATGTGTGAAACCTGTTTGTATAAACAAAAAAAAAAAAGAAATTTGTAGTTTTTTCCACTCTACTGTTAAAACATTTCCAGATCTCATGTTGTTTGTTTCTACATATCTGTTTTTCTGTGTTTTTGTGGCCGTTATTGGCCACCTTAACACCTTAATGGTGTGAAAGTGGATGGTAGTTCAGAGCTTCTTCAGGAGTGTATGGAGTCCGATGAAGATCAGCTACAGGAACTCACCACCTTGATCCAGGACAGGACGGCTACATGTGCTTTCACTGCGTCATGGTGAGAGTCACCGCTGTGAAGATGAAGCTGTTTTCTAAAGCTGTCCTCAATATCAGCAATGCAGCAGCGTAATGTTTGGTTTTTATAAAGTCTAACCCCCAAATCAACTAAACTGTCTAAATAAGTTATTTTTAACATGCTAACTTTATGTTTTTGTGCAATTTTGACTTTTTCGTGCAAATTTATTGAGTTCTGCAATTTCTGTGACCTCATCATATTTAAATCCTACTCAGAGAGCATCTAATTATTTATAATGGTAAAAATGTTTTTGTGAAAGATGATTTCTTAAGTTTCATGCAAACATTTTAGAAATATTGTCCTATTTCCTACCGTATAATAAGTATTTATTGGTAAAGACACTCAAATTGTCATCTGCAAAATCAATAACTGATAACAGAATTTCACAGAGCTGCAGCTCTTGCCTATCGACAGTGATCTATGGATCATTTGACTGAAAACCACATGTTGAATATATAAGATTTTCAGAGAGAGAAAAATCAATGCTGTGTCTGCGTTGTTGAAAGTAGAACAAGATAAGTTAAAGTCTAACGTGATTTAAATACCACAGCTCTGCTTCGAACTGCTTAAGGTCATCCTGAAGTGAAGCTGGAACTTTCATAGGAAACAAAAGGAATACAAATTAGCTGTGACAAAAGGACAGCTGGTGGATAAATACTTTTGCTGGTTATTTCTTTTTTGCACGTCATTGTTTCACTTATTACAATTTCATAAATTTTCTCCCTTCTGCACTGGAAGCAAATGGTTCGTCTTTCTGCTTCACTCAGTTAAAGTTCAACTTTATACTGAGTCCTGCACAGCAACACAAACATGAATCTAACTAATCCAGTTTAAACTCTCCAGTCTTTCACTGCAGTGACTCCCTGAAAAAGGAGAGCAAAGCTAACCTTTGACCTCTGGAATCCATTAGACTCTCAGAAAGCTCTCAGGACTCCCTGATAGTACGTCTGCGCTCAGAACCTCGTAATCCTGATGTCTGTCTCTGACTCAATGGGCCCTCAGAGATCCCTCTGCCATGTAGACCCAGAAATATGACTCGCATCATCTTCACCTTAAACTGAGGCTTTAACAAACACCAGGTTTCGCAGCAAGCCCAGAGTTAAATAAATATGCTCTCTTTTATAGTGTTTCTTTCTTGGCACAGACATGAATCCCTTTTAGTTGTTTGCATTAATTGATTTTTTTCTCCATCTTTATGCCACTTTCTCCCATTTTTGACATTTCTCTTGTTACTTGGGACTTTCCAGAGCTTATATAAACACCTAAATATTACTTTCATACTCTTTGTCATGTCAGAAGACATCCTTTACTGCCTAAACAGTTCACATTTATTACTGCTCTGTCTATATACTGAACTTCTTCACTGAAAAACTCACATTGTTCTGCTCACACTGTGTGTGACGTCATTATGTTTGACTTTGGGACATAATTTGGTGCATATTCAGAGTCAGGTCAGATTAAAGGATCAGTCCTAAATCTTGACTAATAAACCTTTGCAAACATCACATCTGAAACTGCTGTAAGCTCTGTTTGTACGGCCCAAAAACATTCATACCATTGGATCCTGATCACATTTATTCACATTACAAAAAACGTAGAATTCATCATAATTTACCAATATTCTGAGTCAGACCAACAGAATACTGTGATGATATTTCATTCTTTGTTTTATCTAAATAAATATCTAGTGTTGCTTGAATTTGCGTTTAGCTACATTTAATTGCCACAATTTTGGAACCCTACATTCAAAAACCTGTTGAATATTAAATATTAACGCTGCAAATTTATTTGCTAAACCATTTTTAACATGGAACAAGATTTGAAATATTGTAGCTTAAATCATAAAAAGGGACATGAAAACTCTCCCAAAACGTTGAATCTTTTCTTTGAAACCTCTTCTCTGCGGTTTGCGTCTCCTCTTCTATTAGCAGCAGCTCTCAGACGGAGAGGATGGCGGTTCTTGCGGTGCACTTCAGATAAGACACAGCAGGGAACACTCTTCATCCCTCTTCAACTGTCTCACCCTTTAACATTCCTCTTCCCTGTGGAAATGGCCTCCATTTATTCAAAAGCTACAAAGCGCTGTCAAGCCATATACGCAGGAATATGAGCCGTGACTAACCAATTGGCTTTTGCACCCAGGAAGGAATAGAGGGGGACACATGACGCCTCGCCATGGTCTCGATGTGACGCCATGCAGCTCAGCTGCCTCTGGTCTCACATGACCGGACGGTCTGGACGGTTAATAAAAACTAAAACATTTATAGTTCATCTTCTGTCTTTCATTTTTATTTCACATTCAGACAAAGAATCCACTGATTGTCCAACAGAAGTCAGTGAGATCTTTGTGAAAACTTTACACTTGAAGCTTTTTAACAGTTGTTTTTGGATTGTGCTTCTTAATTAAATGCACCATTTATGCTGATGGAGCATTTTGACCTTCAGCGCCTCGAGGGATAACAGGAAGATGAGAATGAATAATGTGAATGTGTATTTGACAGATGCTCATTCTGTCTGTGAGGAGAGGTCAGAGAGTCCAGATTAGCTGCTCACACACCTGCACAACGCTAAGCCTGCTAACCTCTGAGGCAGCCAGTACTCACACACACACACACGCACGCATGCACGCACGCGCACACGCACCCACGCACCCACACACACATGCACGCACACACACACACACATACACACGCGCACACACACACACATTTGCGTGGCTATCTTTGTAGGGACTTTCCATTGACTTCCATTCATTTCTACAGCCTAAACCTTACCTTTGCCCTTTTCCTAACCCTAACCATCACATACCTATTCACACCTTAGTCCTAATTCTGACCCCTGACCCTAAAACAGGGTTTCCCCTTGTGGGGACCAGACCCTGGTCCCCACAAGGACTGGATTAGCATAGAAAAACAAATATAGAATATGGAGAAATATTTGTCTCAAAACTTCCACACCATTTGCACAAATAGAACATCTTTAAGATAAAATAAATGGCTCTAGACTAATTTGTCGATTTCAAATTAAACATATTCTTCTATTTGTCCATTAATATGTTTGAAGCCAAATGTTTACATTCTCTTTATCACTGCCTGATGTTACATCAGACAAAATTGTTCTTGTTTTAGGTCAGCTAGAATCATCAGAACTGTTACAGAATGATTACTGTCTCTTTAAATAATGAGGGAAAGCCCAAATGATGATGTCATAGCTTTCGAAACTTCTGATGGCTTAACTGACACAGGTAACCTATGTCAGATAACCGAGATAGGTTAACTGAGATAGGTCAGTTATCTCTCTCATGATGCTGCCACAGTGGTGGCAGCATCATGTTGTGCAGGAGAGTCTGGTCCACTTCATACAGGAAAGAGCATTATGTAGAAATATTGAAGCAACTTAAAGACGTCAGCCTGAAGCTCGGAGCAGATTGGGTTTCCACTAAACCTAAGAATACAGCAACGGTTGTTACAAACTGGCTTTGGGACAAAATCTGTGTTTTAGTGCAGCTGATTTAGAGCGAATATTTGTGCAGATCTGAAAAGATTGTGATAGTGAGTGAGCCTTCAAACCTGAGACGGTTCCACTGGTTCTGTCAGGAGGAACGGACCAGAACTCCTGAAAACCACTGAGAAGTTTCTGGAAAGAAACCCAAAATATTTGACCCAATTCATACGGTTCTTACTAAATACTGAGGAGATGCATCTAAACCTCTGGCTTTGACGATGTCAATATATAAATCTGGCATTTAGCAAATAGAAATAAATTTGGTAAATCTGACTTAAAACGAGAAGTTTGATCGGATTCAAATTCACACGGTGAGAAATAAACGTGAGCATCTTTTTCTTCTGTACATTTAATCTTCAGTTTTCATCGATACATCAGACCATGTTTAATTCACCTCTTCACTGGTTCTTCCATCCTTCCAGCTTGTGCTTTTTTCCAAGAACCACAAACATTTCCAATGAATTCAAAGTAATTTCCTGTGTTTGCATTTTAATATGAGCTAACACGGACTGAGCCATCTGAAAATCAGACACTGGAAAAATCCAGGATCGTGTTGGAATTGTGCTCTCGTCAGCGCTTTGAACAGTTGCTGCGCCTCTTTGAACGTAGCGCCTCTGTCAAATCTGGCAGATCAAAACAGGTGTTTGAGTGTGTGTTTACATGTTGGAACGGGACGTGGGTCTGTTGTTCCAGGCCTCGGGGCATTCGACACTGGGCGATGGTAATGACTCACTGTTTTACAGGATGCTGTTCACAGAGATAAAAGCTGCTGCGCTTTAGGGGAAGAAAATAATGTCCTATTACGAACATTTAAACACATCTCAGACTCATTCTGAAAATGAAGCATGCACAAACTCACTCAGCAATAGCTTACCTATCAGTCTGCCTGCTTGACATCAAAGCAAAGTTGATAATGTTGGCATCCATGACATGCAGAGATACAGATGCATATGTGGACGTGTGCTGACAAACAGCCGGCTCTGGGGGATTCAGGTGTTTTTCTGCATTTCTTTAACAACCAGACGGGTTGAAGAGAATAATGAATATATCAAGCAAATGTGTCACAGGTTCAGATGCTGTTTATGTTTATTGGCAGTCGTGTTATTTATTCTATTCCTTATCTCAGCACCTGTAAATGATATTTGCTTTAGCTACGCTAAAGTTTCACCAAATCAGAGCTGAGAGGAAGTTTGTGAAGTTTTAGGAATGGAAAGTGAACTGAAGTAACCGAATCAAGAGAGAATTAGTGTTGAGTAAAATTTAAAACTACAAAAATGAAGTTCTAAGGCAGTAAGTACTTACATTTGCTTGAGTAACCTTTTGAAAAAAGGAAGACATTTACTGTGCTGTATTTTTACAGCTACTTTAGTAAAAAATATTCAGAAATTATTTCACATATTTCAAGGTGAACATTATACCTACTGCAGAAATTTGTTTTATAAGTTTTATGTCTGAAAAATTTGACCTGGAAAAGTTTTTCCTCTGCCTGGATGTTTTAGTTTGTAGTTTTTTTAATCTTGAAAATGAAACTTGGAATTATTTTATGGTTTTGTCTGAGTACATCTTTTTTACGTATGTTATCTGTTCTCACTGCTGCCTGTTTCTGTTGTTCGTGTCGTTCAGAACACGTTGGTGGGCCGAGCGATATTCATGGTGAACGCCACAGATCCGGACCAAGGCACCGGCGGCAGCGTCCTCTTCTCTTTCCAGCCTCCTTCTTCCTTCTTCGCCATCGACGGAGCCCGAGGCACCGTGACCGTCACCAAAGCGCTGGACTATGAGACAACAACTGCCTACCAGCTCACCGTAAACGCCACGGTCAGCTGGCTTACAATACCTTTAATAAACATCCAAACATCTATGTGGATTAATGCCCCTGTAAACAACCTGATTTTGCCTTTTGGTTTTACTAGGATCAAGACAAAGTGAGACCTCTGTCCAGACTTGCAAACTTAGCCATCATCATCACTGATGTCCAAGACATGGACCCTATTTTCACCAACCTACCTTACAGTACCAACATAGAAGAGGACGTTCCTCTGGTCAGTACTTCAATCCAAATACTCAACAGTTTATAAGGAATTTAAGCAACTTTATGGTGGAATCAGTTAAAATAGAAGTAAATCTCTTTGTAGCAAAACATCATGAAATTTCACATGAACACCTTTCAGTGAGGATGACAAAAATATACCATTTAATGCAAATACAAATTCCAGCTGCTTTTCAAAAATCTAAATTAAGATTTTGTTTTGTTTTGTTAAAGTATCTGATAATTTAACATTTTTGAAATATAAAGTCTTGTTTTATTTCTTGTACCAGGTCTTAATGGAGTTAAACATTGTCTAATCTGACAATGTTTAACTCCATTATTCATTGTTTATTTGAACTGAAGGACATTTTGCTGCTTAGCCTGGAATACATTTTATTGTCTGGAGTTAGAAAAATTAAAAACTTACTCTGGTCATTTCCTGGATAATTTAACTGTTGATCAGTGAAACCTTTTCTGTTTGTGGAAAGAAGAGAATTGGTCATTTCACTGATATTTTTAGCGTGGACCACCTCAGGGGTCCAGCTTGACAACGGCAAAAAAAAATCAAACATGGACCAAATGACTTCACTCCAAGACATAATTGACAAAATGGTTTTAGAAACCTTTAGTCTGTATTTGAAAACAAAAAGTGGACTTCTGTTAAAGTCATGTTTTGTTCTGTGTATTCTGTCATTTGTTTTAACTACTTCTACATCCTTAAAACTCACTTTGTGTCAGAAACATCAGAAATACTCTAATGCTTCCCTTTCAAACCAAGTCATCTGATCTGTTTCACTGCAGTTCAGAATGGCATTGACTAATATGTGTTAAAGCTGCTGCTTGACATCTGTCACCGAAACTCCCTGATGTCCCTTTAAGGACCTTTAACCTTTCCTCTGATAGTCATTCTCTGCAGCTCATTTGTAGGTATCCCAAGGAGTTTCCTGACAACAAATACATGAAGCACTTCCAGAGAGTTCAGGGTTTACCCCAGGCTGCAAAGGAAAGGTTACTTCAGCTGCTTGAATACAGGATCTTCTTCTTTTGGTTGTGATCAAAACTCTAAAAGAAGAAGATATCGAGGGAGATTCAGGAAGGCTTGGAGGACCGGTAAATCTACAGCTCTGCCTTCTTGGGTTACCTTTTTATTTATCCCAACAGACAGGAGCAGTGTCTGCATTTCCTTAACTTAGGCCCCAAGCCATCAATTCATCATTTAGAAGAACTGGTTGTCATCCTCAGCGGTTCAAACTCAACTACAGACAGTTCAGCAGCAGATAGAGAATCATGGCTCTAAGATCAGAACCACAGCTCCTGCAACGTGAGCTTCTTGGATTCACAGACCAGACAGTCTCCTCACCAGGCTGTGCCTCAGGATCGCTCTTGTCCTTGAACGTCATAAACAGGATTGCTGATGAAGGCCAGCCTTGGCAAAGACCAAATCTGTACCAAAAACAAATTCAACTTCAAGTTTCACTTTGACATCAGAATTAACACTTTGAAAAGTAGCTGTGTTACTACGCAGTGCTGCAGCAACCATCAACCACCTTTCTCGTCCGCCCTGCTCTTTAATATCAGGGAAGTTCATTTAGCTTAAAATATATAGCTAAAGAGAAGGCCTACATTCTAATCACCTCAGGATTCTCCACCTTTCTGAGTATTTCCTGTAGAACTGCCTCAGCCGGAGGTCTGCATACAGCGCTGCAGGTGTGTCAGGTTGTAATTACTGCAGGAAATTTACCGTTCTGCCTCTGGGATGTTAGGCCTCCAGCAAAGGTCAGAAGTCTGTGAATCATATGAATGCTAAGCAGTGGGGTCTCCCTGTGACCTTACCTTAGTCATTATTGCAATTGGGTTTGTAATGGCCATCTAATATACTGTTTCCCTGAGCACCGTTACACTCAGCCTCTGTTCTTAGCTCTTTAGCTTAGCACCAGGTGGCTAACAGTCGAGCTATTGATGTTTCCACTGGCTTGGAGGGAATTAGCCTCATGAGGATGATGCCGTCTGTCGTTCTGTTTCTGCCCCTCCATCACTCCATTTCCTCCCATCCCAGCCTCAGTTCCTCACCCAGGCCAGCGAGGCTCACACGGCCACTGGCTTATCCTGGTCCGCAGCCTCTACGCAACTTAGTAGAAATGTCAAGTGCTACATTTGCATGCATATTAACAGGGCGTGACGGCGCCGACGCCCAGTGGCTCCCTGACTCCCTGATTCATCAACTGTCACCAGGAAGGTCAAACAGGAAGAAGTGAGAGGCGGGATGACACAGAAACAGACGTTAGACTGACGACAAGCGAAGGGAAGCAAACCTGCTGGAGGATTAGAGAGACTGAAGCATCTGTTGTTGGGATAACAACAATAATTTTAAAGAACATCAATTAAGCATAATTTTTACACTGGAAATGAATTGAAAAATCCTCTCTTTACTGGATTTTAAAAATCATGATGTCATAAACTTTAAAAGTGAAACAATCTGGAACATCACAGTTCTTTCACCACTTCAGGGACATGAAGTGGATTTTCATGTTCCTTTGTTTGCTGAACTCTTCAAGAATGTATGTTCCTTCATATTTACAAGAAAACATTATTCCTCATAAACCCAAACAGATTTTTTTAGATATTCTAAAATTTAAAGACAGAAATAAAATTTATTTTGATTCTTCAATTTTAACATTTTCATTATAGGTTAGATTTGGGGACAGGCAACATTCCATCATTCTTTAATTGAAATATTCAGATAGTTTCTGATCCTGCAATGTTAACAATAAACTTTAACAGGTGAAAATTGTAAATCCTAAAATTTATTGCTATGATTTTGCATGAGTTCATGAATAAATGTCCTCTAAATTTATAGTTCCAGATGTGACAGCACAAATATTGTTGGCAGTTTAGCAGCCAACAATATTTGTGCTGTAGTGAGAAAGTTTACTTAAAAATGATCATTTTAAAATAAATATTGGTTTGTATCCTAATGTTCAGAGTGAGTATAACTTTTATTCCAATCACAATAATTGACACTAAATAATTTGCAAACATTTTTATCCAATGTCATTCCTGATAAATATTAAGCTTTATGTTTTTCTTTCCCTTAAGGAGAGTTTATATTTTACACCTCTGGGCAGCTGAGACAAGATGGTGACCCAAACCCCGGGTAAAAATAGACCAACTTGAAACATTCAGAAATCTTGATCAACATAAAAAAAAAAAAGAAATGATTAAGAAATTCTTTGGCTGCATTTGTTTAAGATTTTTCCACACTGTTTGTTTTAAAAGTTGTATTTTTTTTGTTAAATTCTGCTGCATACATTCACTTCCAGGTTTTTTTTACACACCCTCTCCAGGCGGGCTGATAAATATGGCTGACTCTGTAGTTTTATTAAGACGTGGTGATGCAGGCCAGCAGAACGCACCTCCAGTGACCTCATGTAATCTAACAGACACGTGTCATTTCCACTCTGCACTGTTTGCCATTGATAAACTGCTGATGTTGTACGCTGACAGAAGCCGTGTCAGCTGCTGTAAAAGCTCGTGACTTTTACACACGAGGCCATCAAACACAAACCTGTGTCTCAGGTCATCTCACAAAGTTTGAATTCAGAAAAAAGCCTTTCTATCTCTTTCTTCTTCTCCGTGAGTTTGCTTCTCAGATGTTGTCTTTTCTTTTCTCCGAGGGCCAATCAACCTGTCATCCAGGGAAAAACGTTTGACAAAGCGCTGGAAAATGTTATTTATTTATTTGTTGTTGTTGTTTTTTGTTTTTTTTAGATGAAATCACAGGTCTGTGTTTTTAACAGTTATGGTTGTGAATCTATGCTCTAACTGACATTAAGCTCCTTCTAGGACAAACACACAATTTGGCTGTCAAACCAATGAGAAGGAAAGAGAAGGAGAAAAGGAGGTGGGGGAGGAACACACTGTATAGCAAGAAATGGAAGGATGGCTGGCGTTGGTGTGTCTGTGTGTGTGTTTTAGCATTTCTCACAATGTGTGTGTGTGTGTGTGCATGCGTGTGTGTGCGTGTGTGTGAGAGAGTGTGCTCCCCAAGGGGGGAGGGATTGTATCTGTGATGGCTGATTGAACAGATTCCACTTGTGTGGACAGCTCAAGAATATTGCTCACATTACTTCAGCATCACTTCCTCTTATTTTTCTCTACATCTTCCCTCGATGTTTGTATGTGTGTGTGTGTGTGTTTCTCTCTCAGCTGGGGAACAGGTCTCCTTTTTAAAAGGCTTGTAATTGATTCTGGTGTAATTGGTCAATGACAGGAGATGCTTTGGCAGAAATGGAGCATAAACATGTCTTAGACACAATTTGCAGGATCAATAGGAGGCAGCCCTGAGGTGTGAGTGAGAGAGGCGATGACGGAGGGTGGGAGGGAAGGAAGAAGGATGCAAGGAAGCAGGAAGTAGTGTGTCGCTGCAGCACGGGGGTTTTTAAGCATCACCACCGTGTCTGATTGAGGCATGGAGGCTGAAAAAGTGTTGCAGATCAAAGGCTTTTCAAACAGCTTTCTTTTTCTTTCTTATTCTGTTTTTTTTCTTCTTTTTTTTGAGCTGTCATACTGTGATTTGTTGAGGGAGCGGACTCATCGGCACAGCAGGAGAGCTTCAGAGAAATGCAAGAAAAATAAACACCAAATAAATCTGATATTAAACATAAAGAAGGGAAAAAAAAGTTTGACTACCTGTATAAGAAATCCCAGTATTTTTAATATTTCATTTTTGTAACATCCATTAAAATATTTTAAGCTTTCATTGTCAGATTATGTCTTCCGAAACATCTCAATAGCGCAACAAAGGCAAAAAAAATAAAAGCTTTTGTGTTTAAGTCGTATAGTGAACCTTTTTTTAATTGTGAGATTTAGGGAACACAACCTGCAGCGAAGAGTCCTTATGACTATCTGTTTTAATATCTCCAACATAAACCTTAATATCCAGTAATTCCCTGAGTGGAAAACCGTCTTCGCACTGCAGAAGCTAACATACACAGTCTATCCAGCACCAAGGAAAATGAAGGCCGTGCTTCACTGCAAAAACACTAACAAGAGTATTTCCCACATCATAAATAACATCATAACTTTTTATCAATATGAAGGATTTATTAACTTAAAACAAGCTTGTATATCTTCATGAAAAGTTACTGTACATGGAAGCAGAGACAGATGTGTTTTATATCTGACAGAAAAAACACCAAGAATACACAAAGTAGAAAGAGAGACTGCTAAACCTGAAAACACTGAACCAGGATTACTTTTAATTAGGAAAGAAAAATGCAGTAATAGTTTCGTCACCAGCTGAATACTGAAGCCCTGAGCCACATGTGCCCTCTATGGAAATAAAATCACAAAGTCAGTGGCAAAAATAACTCCAACAACTGCTGCAGGTACGTAGGTTGCAAAGCTAAATACATACGTATCATATTTGCTACTTTCTATGGATCAGAACATACAGAGAGAATGAAACCCAACAGCAGCAGTCATTGCAAATAGAGCATAAATGGAAAGAAACAAGAAACCAGTAGCAGCCTGGTTAAAACAAGCTTACAGAGAAATCCAACATGAAACATCATTTTGTTAGTTTTTAATGTCAGGATAAATTAGAAACTAATGCAAACTGATGCCTGGATGTAAGTTTTACTCTGTGCCGTCTCTCTCTCTGCAGGGATATCAAGTGAGGAAGTTAACAGCCATTGACCAGGATCTGGGCTCACCGAGGGGAATCGGCTACACCATCGTCTCAGGTCAGAACCACAGAACTGATCTGATGTCAGTAACTCTGGGAGGAATTTCCTCTTCATCAGTCTGATCAACTCAGCGATCAGCAGCAGGTGTGATCTGAACGCAGTAGAGAGATTTAACTTCACAACAACGGTTTTTAAGAATGTTTTCTTATTTAACAGAGCAGAAGTCAGCCCACATTTAGTTTTTATTTTTCAAGTTGGCTTATTCCAT
Source organism: Poecilia latipinna (assembly GCF_001443285.1). NCBI lineage: Eukaryota > Metazoa > Chordata > Actinopteri > Cyprinodontiformes > Poeciliidae > Poecilia > Poecilia latipinna. Next base: position 85,515 of record NW_015113603.1, on the reverse strand, counting down.
CAAAATAGGATTATGATTTGTCAAAGTGACAAATTAAGCACAAAAAAAGTGTTTATTTACTATCCCTGCCCTGTGTTGGTATTACTAAAGAAGATAAAGACAGTTTGCATGGTGACGATAAGGACGAAGCTGTGATCCTGCTTGGTTCTCCTTCCTCTGCCAAGAATGATGTTTATGCCTTCAAGTTATGCCGTCTACCTGTTTGTTAGGACGATATCGCAAATATTCTTGGAAAGAAGAGAATTCCACTAAATTTTAATGGAGAAATAAAGTTTTAAAACTTAGTTTTCATCCAGATTTCACCTCTGGAAAGACGAGGTTCTCAATGCTGTAAAACAATGTGAAGTGCTGCTGCTGAAACGATGCTGCTGCTGTTTATGTGAGGTTTGTCGTTTTACTATGAAATGAAGTGAAATCAGATTATAGTGCAGCGGCTGCATTCTGCAGGGAGTGTGGCTCATTATGCAGCAGGCCTGAAACATAAACATTGCTCCTAAATGAATCATTCTATTGGATCCCTTTAACATTTTTATTATGCAGCTAAATTTAAAAGCTGCATCACAGCCATCCACAGACCTCACATACATATTAAAAAGATAACATATGGATTTAAAGAGTTTATGATGGTTTATTTGTCATCATGTAGAAATAACTTATTGTTGTCATCAAAAAGTGATGACTACTAATGGCAACAAAATGATAAAATAGTTTAGGAAAAACATATTGAGCTGAAAAATGATTGTTTTTTTTATCAGAATATGAACATAGTCCTATTTTTATTATTAAAATTCTCACAATGATCCATCTTTATACAAATCAGTTTATGTTAAAAACAAGTCGCTCTGCCTGCAGCGGTGGTTTTTGATGTGAGAGATATGGGCAGCTTCCCAGGGCGGCATTAGAAAGGGGTGGAGCACCCAAGAACTATCAAATAAAATCTTTTCATCTGTCAGTTGTGGTTGACCAGGCCTGACTGCTGGTGTAGGCTGTTGTACTTGTGTGTTGGGTTTGGTTTTCTCCTAGCTTCACACTGGATATTACGAAGAAACATCTATACTTTGGTTCATCTTTCCACTGAACTTTATCCCAGAAATCTTGTGGTTCATTCGGGTGAAACTTTGCAAACTTTAGTTGTTTACAGAGAAAATGTTTTCTTCTACAAACCTTTTCAGACATGCCATCCTCAGTTTTTTATTCTAACTCTACTTCCACTCTACCTCTTGCTCCAACTTTTTGTCAGATTCATTTTCAGTCTAAACATTATGACTGTGCATGTGTTTATGTGTTTGCGCCGTGGTCACCGGTGTCCTTCGGTGCTGTGCAGCAGAGTCCACCACCATAAACCCTATGCTCTCATTTGCTGCCCTCAGCCACTCGGTCTTACTTACCGTCTGCTGCCACATGTTATATTGTCGTGTGTGTTGTGTTTGTTGCAAAGCCGAATGACTGAGTTAAGCTCTAGAGGAGAAGAGCATTAAAAAGACATTAATTAGGCGGCGCGATGTATTCCCAGTCGTTGCAAAATCAAGAGTTATAGCACCGCAATGAAGGCTTGATAAAATCATTATAAGTTTGATAGATAATGCAAGTTGAAGGGTGATGCGGCGCCAGAGTTAAAGGTAGGAAGTGAAGGTTTCCAGAAGCAGAGGTGTGATGGTGTTTTCCTGCATTTGCTTGCACTCACACACACATCTGTTTGTCTCCATGTACCAGACTCCTGAGTTCTGCTGCAGTCGGATCCGGCCGTGCTTGTTTGCAGACTTGAGCCTGACTCTGCATGACGCCTCTCCAGCATTCCTGCTCCTCACCCCGAGTGTCCTCAGAGAGCACGGCGCGCTCCTGCGGGACTCGTCTCATTACCTCAGTAATTAAGATAAACGAGAGTTTAATTGCAGCTGTGATCAACACTAATGATTGTGGGACTCAAGATGAGGATTTCCTCTCCCTGCTCTAATCAGAGGGAGGATCAGGGACTCGATGTGTACAGGCGATAGAATCACAGTGGCGCTCTGCCGGCAGCGTTGCAGTCGTTATTGTTGCTGTGATGGGGACGAGTGAACCCCGGTCCTCTGGGTTTCATTAAACCCGTTTTAGACTTCTGACCTAGTGGTCTCATATTACATCAAACCATCGTACTCATGGTTATGATGTTGACCTTTCAAAATGGTTCATTACTTGCACAACTTCTGAAAAAAAGGAAGAAATGTGCACAAAAATGTTAACTAGATACAAAATGCTCATTATTATTTGCTGGAAAGAGGTTACATGTCTTCTGCTATAAAAATATTACTGTTTTCAAAAATGTTCAGCATTTTAAATGCTGGAATTATTTTAATCACTTTAGCAATCAGCAGTTTGTTAGTAAAGGTGAAACAGATCATCTGTTTTAGGCTCCGGCTCATAATTGGCACATTAAGAACAAGATGGAGGACAGATGAACGGTTCAGCAGGTGTTCAGGTCTCTTCTGAGAAGTAACTAATCCTCCTGGGAACCAAATATCTGCTCACTTTGTCTTTTATTCCCGACTGCGACGACTCCACTTACTGCTGGGGATATCTAATTACTGTTTCTCATTAAAGTACAACTTCTAACTTTACTTTTGCATGATTCAAATTGACCGTATAGTTTCATGTTGACTAAACACTAAAGTATAAACGTATTATATATCGTTACTGAACAAATGGGAAACTCTGGAAGAAAAATCTGAAAAAAATCAGAAATCTGAAAGAAAACGTCGACAGAAAAGCAACAAACATACTTGATAAATGCACATATTCATTTTTTTTTTCTAATAAGCCCATATCACGCACGAGCTAAATATCTAAAAGTAACAATGAACATTCCCATTATACCAACGATGGGTTTGGCCTGAAGCGACGGCCATCATCCACTCAAACCCACCCAGAGGATAAAACACCAGCAGCAGAGAGAGAGAGAGAAAACTGCTCAGCTCCACCAATGGCAGGAAGTGGGACTGACTGACCTCAGACTAAACGGCTTCGCTCACCGATCCGTCCTCATAGCACAAGCCTGGACATCTTCAACGTACTTCACTAAACCTTTTTATAACTACAAACCTCTGCGTTTGCATTGTACATGACAGAAAGTAGTGCGTTAAAAGGAATGAAAAAGCTACATTCTGATCGGATTCAGGTGTGGACTTTGACTGAACCACACAGAGAACGATGCCACCGTGTGTCCTCGGTTTTCATGATGCAGACTGAGTGCTAATGTTCAAACAACAGAGACTTTTAAGGAACTGTTGGATTTATAATGAACTTTGTTTAGTTGTAACAGAGTAAAAGGGAAACAGAATAAAAATGATTTTTAGATTTTCATTTGTAAACAATGTTGGAAACAGACGTACATAAACTCAGAAGAGACTGAGGAAGAGGACAGATATGATTCTTTTGAAACTTCAAATGCGTCTAAGGCTGAATTAAACGTCAGCTCACTAAAAACTACTTTACATCTCACAGTTTGTGATTTTTTATGTCAGAAGTTATAGGCCAACAAATCGTGTCCAAAGAAAAGCTGTCCGCTGGGATCGGAGTTAACCTCATGGAAAGTGTCGCCTGTCTGCTTTGCTGTAATAATAGTGTAAGGATCTCGTGGAATGAAAGTTGGTCTCTTAGCCGATCGCCTGTCTGTGCAGGAGGCTGTTCTTCCATGACTAATCCCTCTGTCTCAGGACCTATGCATCTATATTTATCCTCTTCAGGTCTCTTTCATTGTCTTCATGTTGCAAAAATAAAAAAAAAAAAAAAAAAAATCAGTTTTTTAATGCTACTATCAACAGTTTGACTCGATGACAACATCATTCTGCACTGGGTTAAGGTTTTATATAGGTCACACACCAGGAGCTCATGCTTGCATAATGTGGATGTTTTGTCCCCTGATGCCACAGGTGTGATACAGGCCAGCCGTGTTCGGTGTAGCAGGTTCCACAGGGGACCATGCACTCTGTCTTTAAGTGTCTCACTGCAAAGAGGTCAGACGCCATTTCCCGCCTGGACACACTGATAAGTAGCAAAGGCGATTATTTCTCTTGTCTGCCTTTCCACATGTATCTCTATCCTTCAGCACTGCTACACCCTGATGCTCCGATTCCACGCTTTTCCTTCCTAACTCGTATCGGCAGCCATGCTGTAATGTGGCCAGCTCTAATACCTGTAATTCTATTGGGAGTCCTTATTGTTACTGTGGTGTCAGTGGGATTTCCTCTGCTTTTTCAATTAGACGCTCTGAGGCTCTCTGCACTGCGCTGCAGTGTAATCTCTGAAAGAAGAGAGATTAGTCTCAGGAACACTGATCGCAGCGTGGCCCAAAGTTTTCTTTATGTTTGCAGAGTAACAATACAGAACAATAACAAGTTCGGAGCTCAGGTTTTATTGACTGATGCAAGAGTTGTTTGAACTTGACCCATTTTCAAATCATAGACAAAAGGCAGCATTAAGTCGTTTTGAATATTTTAGTTGCGCCCTGAAATTAGTTCTGCAAAACGTTGTTCCCCCCAGATGAATGTTAACAACGGAAAATCTGATCATTCAATTTACAAAGTAAAACCCAAACTGGATAGTTGTATTGCACTGAGTGATGTATTTCAAGTGTCAATGTCTGTTCATTTTCAATAATGATGTGAAAGCTAATAAAAGTCTCTAATTCAGTTTCTTGCAAAATTGAAATATTACAAAGACAAATATGCTTTAAAAATCATTTTTAAGCACAAATATGACTTTATAGCCATGTTATGTATTATATAATCATAGGAAGACAGCTGACTTTACACCAAAAGGTGATTCCTGAAGAAGCTGTGTTTCAGGTTGCAAACATTTTTAATGGAAAGTTGGGTTAAAGGAAAAAGTGTGGCACTACATATGTATGCAGGAAATAGGCAACAACTGTCACACTTCTTGGTGAAGCCTCTCCTAAACCAGAGACAATGTCAGAAGAATCTGATGTTGGATAAGAAGAGCTTGGACTGACTGAGTTGTCTAATGAGTTGTATTTTTTCAAATGAAATAGTGAAATCAATAAATTTTTCAGTTATTTTCTAATTTATTGTGATTGCTCACCTGTTAAAATACTCATCTTGACCCAACGAAGGACAGTTCCAGGTATCCAGCTTCATCTTCTGTTGTGCCAACCAGTTATCCGTAATTCTGTATTTTTGTGGTCTATTCTTCAAACTGCAGAAAACTTAGAATGTAAAGGACCAGCTCTGTCTGTGGTTGGAGACAAAATTTTTCACTCATGCTCTCAAACAAAATAGATTTTTCAGACATTTCAAATAAATCGGGACTTCCAGCTGAACGGTCAGGAATCAATCGCTGTAATTGTTTTGTAAGAAGTGACTTAAAGATTGTGGAGTGATGCAGAAAGCTCTCAGAAGTCTCTAAGTAGATAATGAAGCTGTACACTCTGCCTAACCTGAAAATTGTTCAGATTGCATCTCTTCTGATATTAAAAAGAACCAATATGCCAGACTACTTTTTAGTATATATATTTCTTTACAACTTTAAAAGTCTAAATCAAAGCTGTTCATCTGTGGAGCTTCGGGATCCAATCAGTCCTGCTTCTGTCGCCACGGTTACCATGCAGCAGCTGCTTCTCCTCCGCTACAGAATAAAAGCATCTTAGCTTTTCTGCAGACAGTTAGCATTACGTTGCTAATAACAGACTCATAGCAATAAGTCAACTAGTGTGATCTATAGGTCCAGACTGACTCGTTCTAAACCAGCCAGTGTTTAGCTTTGACTTTGTCTCTGAAGAGAAACTTTTGATGGAGCGGTTTGAGTTTCCGTGAAGTGCTGCTTGTTGGCAGCGTAGAAGCCGCCCCGCGGCGATCATCGCTGCACATAACGTAAAGAAAAACATACATCTGCACTGATAGCTGTCACACGCTGAGGGATGTTTCAGACACACAGAGCAGCAAACTTACAACTCCAATAATATAGTTTTAAGACAATAATAAATCTCATCATTAACATGATTTGCCTGGAGGCGTCATCCTTAAAAGTGACACTAATTTTTGTACATTTATCAAAAAATGCTAAATCTTAGCCCCGAGACTGTGAGCAGTGGCTGCATGCCATGTCACATTACTCGAATGTTCCAGCGCCCCCGAAGTGTTGTCACAAACTGGAGAAAACAGTTGTCACCAGCTTAGGCATTGCTATGACACTCAGTGCCGTCCACAGATGATCAGTGCTTGAAGGAAATCATTTTCACCAACTTGTCATACAACCGATTGAACTCATTTGATCAGATTTTAATTTCCTCTGTTCTTTTGGCCGATTCAATAAGACAATTTCTGCTTTTCTATTCCCATTTTAACCTCTGGATTTGTTTTTCTTCCATGTCATCACACTCAATCCTGTTCTGTTAAAGTCAAGGAGAGCATTTTAATAATGAAATGGATTGTCACATCACTGGGTGTGTCATGAGAATCTGAATGTTTGTGTCAGTTTTCTACAGTCACTGCTGTTTTGGAGATGACTTCTTTAATAGGAGGAAATTATTGGGATTACTTATATCTGGTCATGAAAAACTGGATATTGAAGCTATTTTGGTTCATAATATTTTGGGGAACTAATAGATGTTTAGGCTTTGTGTGTCTGCGTGTGTGTGTGTGTGTGTGTGTGTGTGTGTGTGTGCATTCAAGTGTACGGCCTGCTTTAGACAAAATCATGGCATGTTTTCTCATTTTCCAGTCCAGTACTGTTGGTAATGTGAGAGCATGGCTAAGCCCCTGGAGTCCTGTATCACAGATTCAAACTCAGACAGTTAGCACAACACACACACACACACACATGCACACACACGTACGCACACAGACGGAGTCTCGAAATTCAAGCCTGAAATACCTACACATTAACACATGCATGAGAAAACAAAAATACAGAAACTAACTTTGAATATCAAATGACAGTTTTCTTGAATGTGTGTACGTGCAGCAATTTTCTGGCCCTGGGGGTCTAATCACACTGTCCTGGCAGATCACTGGGGAACACTTTCTATCAGCAATTAGCATAGGGTTATAATTCCTCTCCCACTGAGACCACTGAGTCACTCTGTGGAAGTTCACTCCATGTCTTAAAGGGCAAATATATCATTATTTTTTACAACTTTCCCATTTCAGTCAGATTCAGGCATGTAGCTCTTGACAGTTGCATTCAACTTTATGTCCAAAATCAGGAGTTAAAAAAGAAAAGTATGAAAGACAAAAAGTGAGCACAAGGCCGTCAAGAACACAGCCAAAGACACTTAGCAAAGCTTGCAGATCAAATTTAAGTTCACAAAGTGAAGATTTATGTTTTACTTTTTCTTTTTTTTAAATCAAAAGGATAGTCAAAAGAACTGCTGTTATATTAGAGACCCAGCAAACTGGCACCATTTGGAGGATTTAAAATGCTTCTCTAGCAATATATTTTTAACATTTAGATTTTTCTTACCTTATTAACTTTATGCTCACAAACAGCCACAGTCTCATCTTGGTCTAACTGTTCACTATTTGTTCACACCCCTTAGGTTTTGGTTGTTCTGTCCCCTAATAATGTGTTTTCTAATCAACGTTTTGCAGAAAGAGATGTATCAGACATCCGTCCTCTCTTCCTCTGTTCAGCAAAGCTCAGCCATGTTTCTTACATAAATGGTAGTGGTGCCAAATGTGCTTCATTCTTTCTTTTTGTTGTCAGTAGTCAGTCAGACATCTTCACCATATTCCAGTCCATTTTAGACAATAAGACTTTTCGTTGTTTGTCTACAGCAGAGGTCTCATTCTCACGGCCCAAGGGCCAATTGCGGCCCACAGGACGATGTCTCGTGGCCCCCACTGCGATATGAAAGTATTAGTGCGGCCTACAGGGTGAGTGGACCTCTGAAGGAAGTCTCACCCGCTGTTCCTCGTCATGGCTGACATTCGATGCTAGGCTAAGCTACACTGACTTCATGCACACTACGCTTCTAACAATAGTGTGGCGGATCATGGAAAAGTCTGGTACCAGTTTCCCTTCCCTGCAGTCGCCATTCCAGTACTTTCTACCATTAACAAATGCCACGATCAAACGCACAGAAAGGCGACTGCTACCAGGCTGCTCGTCATTCGCCGTGCTGTTGTGACAAGTAGAAGCGGTAATGACGCCACTCGTCGAGACGTTCTCCATACGTTGCTAGCTGGCTAAAGACTTCTATGAAACGTAGAACAAGAGCAACGCTAAGTGGAATAAACTTAGGGTGCGTTCACACTGCAGCCTGAAGTGACCCAATTCCGATTTTTTTTTTTACATAATGCGACCTGTATCTGATCTTTTCATGACGGTCTGAACAGCACAGGTCAGATTCTTTTCGAATGCGACCCATATCCGATACATATCCGATTCAAATGCGACCTAACGTCCTGGCTGCATT
>NW_015113603.1:69499-73402 GCF_001443285.1 Poecilia latipinna | reverse complement strand
AATTGAGGATATTTTTAAAAGTTTTTTGTGGAATCCTTTATGCGGCCCAGCCTCACCCAGACTCTGCCTCCAGCGGCCCCCGGGTAATTTGAGACCCCTGGTCTACAGCCACTGACGATGCGCTTCAGGATGGTTCTGTTATGGACACATCGTCTTTATTTGTCCCTTCCTGTTTTAGAAAGAACAAAACTATTTCTAAATTACTTTCCCTCTTTAAAACAATCAGTGGAAAGGCCAATTATGAGTTATTTTCATAGTTTTAAGTTTTTTATATATGACATATGATAATGGCTGCCCTTTAAGTCACGCTCCACACTGCAGAGCTAAGGTGAAAGGTCAAGTCTGTGAACTTAAAGCAATGAATCAATGCAGCTTCACTATGCGTGCAGAGATTAGCATCGACAAACTGCTACGGTGCTAATCGACCTTACATGTGTGTATTTACAGGTGTGTGTTTTTACACACTGGTCACCGTTTGCCGGTGCCCGGTGGTGCGGCCGAGGAGCGGCTGTTTGTGAAGATTGGCATTCTAGTCAGGCCACTGGAGCTGACAAAGCAATTTAGAGGCACGCTGCCCTCGCTGCGTGGGTCTGATCCATGATGTATGTTACCTCCGCCTCCAACAAATATTTAGCATCGACTTCATGCCAGCCTCTGCAATCCAGTTAAAAACATCGTGTCAGCCTGTTCCCAGTGGTGGAAAACACAGAGTGACAGGCTTTTATCATGTTAGCTGTGTTTGTCTTGCAATGACGCGCTTGTAGTGATAATAGGCAACTTGACTCAGGCAGTCACTAAAAGATTATCACACTGAGTGTATTACAAAGAGAGTACTCATTATTGATGCTATGCTTTATTGTCTTCCTTCTTCCTGGAGGGTTCATTATGTACATTTGAGTCCAGGGAGGAAAAGATTCATTGATGATCAAGTAGAAAATATTTTATTCATAACCAACCTGTGGAAACGATGTGTGGCCATTTGAAGCAAGCAAAGGAGTAGAAAAAGCAGCATTTACATTAAATCAGACTTAAAGTGAGAGCATTCCTATTCTTGTGACTGTCAATATTTATTCTCTCAACATGTTTTAGTTTTTATTCCAGACCACTTTCATCAAAAAAATCTGTCAATGTTATAATAGAATATTGAGGAAAATTTTTTATTTCACATCATGTATTCTCAAAAAACAACTCCCAGCTCTGAAATTTTGCTCTAAAAACAGCAGCTTTTTATGTCATTTCACAAGATGAAATAGCTGAAAATGGCTGAAAGCTGAAAATTGAAATTACACAAAATATGCCTCGACAAGCATAGTTATGGCTTGCTTGTGGAGTCTTCATTATGGTGGCAAATAGCAAAATCATTGTGGTGTTACTTCAAAGCCATTTTTAAACTGCTCCTAAGCTGCTTTTTGCACTTTAAAATGTCTTTATTTTTCCAGAAATACCAAACTATTACACTGTACTCAGTAAATGTATTGTTAGCAATCAGAAGATTTGGATTTGGAGTCACCTCTGTGTCGTCTGTGGTGCCGTCTTCTCCAACACAAACCTTTGTGAGATTCATAACTAGGATGCTGTAAATGCTGATTGTTACTGTTGTTGATAAAGTTGGAGGTAGAGGTGATTGGACCTCGTTTGATCAATTTTCATATCAACAAGGACATTTTGTTTAAATGTCTTCTCACTGGATATTTTCAGACCATCCTCCAGAATAAGATGCAAGACAAATAAGATAATCATACTCTACCTCTATAGACTGATTTCCAGCCACCTTTGAGTCTTTGTTTTTTCTGCTGTATGCTGCATGTGCATATGTGAATGTCTATGATCCTTAAACAACTATTAGTCTGTAACCTTAAATAACCTCCTAAAATCACAAGGAGAGTCGGCAATAAATCCCAGAGGGAGTTTAGAGGTCAGACTCAGTTATATTCACATGTATCATTTCCCAAATACCAACCTATCTTAGAATCTGAAGGGTGGAAAAGGTTTTAAACTCTGGGAAGCAACGAGAAATCAGTGAGAAAACTGAAGGTTTTGGACTTCTCTGAGGAAGTAGATGTTTATGTAGTGATAAAGTTGATAAATCAGAGGGTTTTTTTTCACTTTTCATGATTAAAAGTCTGCTATTGTGGCATTGCTTTGTTTGGTATTATAAAAAGACAGCTGTGTCACTTTCTGTTGAAAGATCAGCATCAAGACTCCTTACATTTGAACAGTGTTAAATATTCATCATAGAGCTTACACTGCCTTGCAAAAGTCTTCACCCAAAAGAAAAATGTTGATGTTTTGGGATTTGATGTGACAGGCTCAGAGTCTGCATCATGCTGCCACCACCGTCTGTGGTAAGACTAGAAAACTCTCCGTCCGTTCTGACTGAGCTGCCGTCCAAAGAGGAATGGACAGAGTATTCTGAGCAAAATGATAAAAGAAAAACTGCTATAAATTTAATAGCAGTGTTGAGGATTGAATACAAATGCATGCCACAGATTTTTAAACAAACCGAACACTTTAACATTTATGTCACATTATGTGAAATAATTCAGGAGCGTGAATTATTTTGCAAGTCACTAAGTTACAATTCTCATCTTGAATCCCTAAGTAATGTAGAAATTGTACATCAGCTGCCGATTAATTTTATTGTTAGTGAACATTTAAACTGATGGTGACCAGAATAAACTCAACTGTACTTTTTGCCGCTGTGCTGCTTTTCTGTGGCTCCTGGCCTCAGTCCAGATTAATCATCCACAGACTCTGCTCTCTGCTGGCCAGCTGCTGCTCCTCTGCTCTGCTTCTGCTGTCATTTCCTTCCTCTCATTCTGAAACAGGAACAGGACAGTAATGGAGCAGAGAGTGGCAAGAGCAGGAACAGGCATGGGTTAATATGCTGACCCCCAGCCGTTGTTCACTGTAAATCTGTTTCTCTACAGTCTCAGCGTTTACAATAAGCTCTTTTTCTATCACAGCTCAGGGGTCAGTGTTTGGACAATTTAGGAAGACATCATTGGAAAATACACAACTTCTCTTAAACGGTGTTGTTTTTCTCAAATCTGGATCTGTTTGATTGCCTTTGAATACAATAAGGGATTACAAACTAATTTCATCTAAATCTTATTAGTAAAGTCTACATTATATGAGGTGATGTAAACGATGTGTGAGACGTTTATTGATATTATAATTATTATTTGTTTGTGTAAATGTTGGACCTGCATATGTATCTAAGAGCTATATAACAAGTTTACTTCAATAACTCAGCTGGAAAAGTAAAACGTGTCATATGGAATAATTGCACAGTTTTAAATTTCAAGTGTCAATTTAGATGATTATGACTTGCAGACAAAAATTCAATTCAGTTTGTCACAACATTAGATTATTACATAAAACAATAAAAAGTTTTTTTTTTGTTTTTTCAACAGAAATGTACATATAATGACAAATCTGTATAGTCAACACCCGCTGTTCTCGGGGGTTAAGGATCACAGCCGCTAAAAAACACTTTTAACCGCCTATTTAAATAAACCTTCATATGATGGTAACACACAGTGAAAACAGTCTCAGCAGGACAGCAGAAGCTACTTATTTCTGCTCTTTCAGGTCCAGCCAATCAGACTGAAGGAGAATAAATTACGCTCCAGGATTGGCTGCTTTGCAAACAGCCAATAACACGTCAATTAGTATATTCACCTTAGAAAATTGAATTCTCCTTTGAATATTTTGACAAATAATTTTGAGTAAAGTACAGTGAAATATGGTAGTAGGTGACTTTGTGAATTCTGAACCATGAATGTATTGATTCTACAGGTCAGCCAGTAATTATTCCAGAATTACCAACTGAAACTGAACCAAAGAAGATATTCACAGAATAAACTAGGAATAATTTAAGTTTTGTTTTCATATATGACC
>NW_015113603.1:65306-66756 GCF_001443285.1 Poecilia latipinna | reverse complement strand
ACAATGAAGCCAAATGATTCATCTGAATTGACAGGAACGTGGGAGACGCCACAACAGGGCCAATGAGAGAAAAGCTCATGTAAAGGTGAAGAGGTGCAAACTATTTATTGTATTTTCATTTAGTACCTCTGTCTGCTGGGTGTAATTAAGCAGCCGTTGGCCTCATGATGCCTTAGAGAACTTGTCAAAGAGGAGTGTGAAAGTTAACAAGATGGTAATTTGTAGAGGAGGCGAGGGAATAAGAAAATATGAGAAGAGGGCTCAAGTGGGCCTTATTCTAATATTTTAACCAGTTTAATTGAAGAGAGCAGAGAGCACCACAGGCACTCGGACTGTTAATGAGGACAGTGCAGCGCTGATCATTTGAAATGCTCCTATCTGAAGCAGTGCATGGGCTAGTGAATACTATCAACTCATACAAAATGTGTAAATGTTGAATTGCCCTTGCAGGAAACCTTGCAAAATATTACATACTAATGTATTATACATATGAAAGACAAATATATAAAAAGATGCATATATTTTCAAAATATCCATTTTCAGAAAATAATTGTTTTTACCAAAATAACCAACGGCACAATGGTTGGTACTGCCAACAATCACTTTAAAATAAACATAACTGAAGCATTTTTAATTAATACTTTTATGGATTGAACAATGTTTAACTATAAATTTTGAATTATTAATCTATTGCTTTCTATTTCCCAGGGGCACAAATTTAACCCAACACAAAGGAGCATTTATTTTAGCCAATTTTTAAAAACGGAAAGAGTTTGGAAATTTGAATTTGAGTAGGAACTCCAAACGTGGTTATATCCAGAGTCAAACCAATAATTCAAAAGATTTTTAATGTTGAATGTGTTTTTTTTTTCCTTGATGAATGAATATAATTAACTTGAAGGTCGGATATGTCTATAGTTTGCAGAGTGCGATTTATTTCCATCCAGTGTTACATTTATTGGAGTCTGACCACTTTACAAAGCCTCGTCCAGAACAGCAGAGCTTCTTCATGGGGTTCAGGTCTGGACTGTGTTTTAGCCGACACCTCATGCTTCCTGAAACTGTCTGAGCCTGATGAATCCTGGCATTGTTTTCATGGAAAATCCCCGTCACTAGAAAAGAAACAATCCATTGATGGAAATACTCACTCTTCAGGATATTCAGGTAGTTTGCTCTCCTCACAACGTTGCTGAACTTTGACCTGACCGACTACAGCAACCCTGAGGGTTGCAGAGTAGACTCTCTAGGTGAATCACTCCATCTGTATCTCTTCTTACCCTGATGCCCTCCTCACTCTGGAAGAGGGTAAATCTGGACTCATTCGATCACATGACTTTCTTCCATTGCTCCAAAGTCCAATCTTCATGCTGCTTTACAAGTTGAAGCCTTTTTCTCCTCTTAGCCTCACTGATTGGTGGTTTTCTAATGGCTACACAGATATTCAGTTCCA
>NW_015113603.1:42009-62041 GCF_001443285.1 Poecilia latipinna | reverse complement strand
AATGGCTACACAGATATTCAGTTCCAATCCTTTGGGTTCCCTTCACATTGTGAGTGGAAATCCTCTTACTTTCCTTGTTAAATATAGCCTTGGACTATATTTATAATATAGCCTTGGACTATATTTAACGGGTTTTTTTTTTAGCGTTTCTTTTTTTACCATAAAAAAAAAAAACGCTGTTCTTGACATTACAAATAAAAAAACTAACTTATACAAAAAGTTTGATGTCATCTCATCATTATTAGCATCTATTTTACTTTTCAGGATTACAGGAGAGTTCTCCCCTGACCGCACATCGCTGATCCAGAGGTGGCCATGAATCTTTTGTTTGAAATAAATAAGTTAGTTGAGTTTTAAAACCACATTTCTTCCTTGAAGACAAAGGTTCCATGCTTTCCATCCAGATTTTAATAATATGTTGAAAAGTTCTTCACCCAGCTTTAGTAGTTTCAAATATCAGCTTAGATGTTTTCTCTGGTTTAAGCCAATGAGATGACCATTTCTGAATAGACCAACATCTTTTCTGTGACCACAGGATGTCATTTCACATGGTTGTTTAAGACAGAAAGTTACTCATTGCATCATCTGGAGTTAGACAACTTGTTGCCTTCTGAAAGATAAAAGGCTTTTCTGGTGATTGTCCAGCGGAGGCTTGTAATTCGCTCAGTAAAGTCCTGGTAGTATATTATATGTGTTCTTATTGTTCTTACAAATATGTAGACTGTCACAATTGAGATTTATGATTTTGAATTGATTTTTAACTCTAAAGTTTTAAAAAGTGTAAAGTGACAAATATATGGATGCTGAAGTAAAAAGAGAACAGCACCAGAACAAAAGACGGACCCAGAATACAAAGCGTGTGGACAGGTTGGAGGTGTTTGACCCGCCCAAGGCAGGTAGACAGATAAAAGACCATATCCATATTGCATGAAACTTAGACATGCACCACCTTCCTTCCTGCATGGCTCCTGTTGCAGCTCAGGAATTGTATTGATTTCTCCACAATGCCAGTATTGTCCGTCTCCCTGACTCTGCTGTGTGTCTCTCTGTTATCTCCTTTCTAGGAAACACCAACAGTGTTTTTGCCCTGGACTACATCAGCGGCTCCCTGACGGTGAACGGCCAGCTGGACAGAGAAAACCCGCTCTACTCAGCAGGATTCACTCTCACTGTCAAGGTGAGCAGCTGAATGAGAGGCAGCTGAGGAGCAGGGGGGCAGAACCTGGAGAGCAGATCGAAACTCCTTCACAAGAGGATCAAGAGCTTTTGATATGTTAGTGTAATAAATCAATGCAGCGTCTGGACATGATACAGACTCAGAGGACTCACCAGCTGGCACCCCAACCTGGATCTCTGTGTGCTCTGTGCTGTGACAGCCTGCCCTGGATTTACAATATGACCACAATCAATGTGCCTCTAAATAATCAGGTGCTTCTATATACTCACTGGCAACTTTATTTGTTTATGCAAACTGCAAATCAGCATGGCAGCAACACAATACCTTTATTCATCCAGACATGTTAAAGAGGCAGTATTACGTATTGTCTAGACATATAGAGCCATTTTATATCACAATCAAGTAACTGTTACCTAAGTTGTTATAAAAAATATTACATATATATCAAATATAACTTAAAAGAAACCGACTTTGAATTTAATGCCTTGAAATTGGGCCTGTCTCTTTAGAAACTTCTGCTCTTCCTGAAACCCCGCCTTCAGGAAGTCATCACAACATGGCTCTTCTATTAACCCTTTAGCAACGTTTTTACCAGCGTTGCTCTGAGATGTAGCTCCTATAATGAGCTCAGTAGATGTGCATTTCTATCAAGTGTTTGCTAATTGCTGCTGAAGGAGCTGAGTGAGGGAGGGGCGGCTGCTCTGTGAGGCCACAGCCTGTAAACTGCAGCTCCAAGGAGGAGCTGCGTCTCGAAGGCGGTGCTAGGTTCACCCAGGCGCTCTGCACAGCTGAATGGTTACCATGGAGATTAGAGGATTTCTCAAACATGCATGAAAGAATCAAGGCAACACTCTAGGTATGTTTTTGAAGAGGGAATAACATGATGTGATGCCCAAAACATTGATTTTACATAATGTTGGCCCTTTAACGTTCACCTGCTGGAGCTCAAACCAAGTGCTAAAAAGAGAAAGAAAATAGATTTGATGACTGAACAAAACATGGTCATTCAAAGTCACATTTAGTAGAAGCTCCTAGTTTGATGCATTTAATGAATTGAGTAAATATTCTGTAAACATTTTATTACAGGTCAGAGCTGATCAAGGAGAAACTGGAAGATCCTAATCTATGGCTGATTGATTTGTGTGTCATTAATTCATCCCCATCTATTAAGTACAACCCAAGAAAATAAGAGCATCTTACAGGTTCACTGTTATGTACTTATTTAGAGTTCATAAAAAGATGATTTAGATACAGTTTGCTGTGAGGTTTAATACAAAGAAGGCTGGGCTGATACATACCAGCTTCAGTCTGTCTTTTTAATTAAAATCAATAATTACAAATAAGAAAGTAGCCAGCGTAAACATTGTGAAAAAGAGAAAATGTAGTCCAAAAATGTATTTATAAGATATGGATTTTTTTCCTTCTAGATTTTCCCTGCTTCCCTCTGCTTCTGCTTTCTGACCTGCTGTTAGTATTGATTATGCCGTGCCATAGTAATACAACTAATTTCTCAACTTCAGGCAGCTTAGATAGCAGAGAACAGGCAGAGGTGGAGGTCAAACGATTCAGGAGAGGTGGAGGCTAAGCTTCTTTGATTACCCAGAGATTAGCATGCTGCTGGTGCCCACTCTGCTACTTACTGTGACCTTTCTTTATCAAAAAAGACAACACTTCACACCGATTTTCCAGGATTTTCCTTTTTTTTTTTTTTTTGGAGACTTTACATCTCCAATACTGAAGCATCCAGAAGCAGGGATTTGTGTTTGTGTCCTCTCAGAGGGACTCTTTCCCTCTTGAATCAGACTGAATGTGCTCCTCTGGCCTCAGTTTGAGGCAATTTCTATGATTGCTTGGAGGTCACCTGTTCACCTTTTGATCCAATAAATAAACAGCTGTAAATATCTTGTGAGATTGCATGCTGACCGCCCTTATATAGAATGACATTTGGAGTCCAATCAAATTTCTTTTATACTTTTTTCTGTTTTTCTTTTTTCCCCACTCTTTTGTTGCTCTCTGTAAGGCCACAGAGTTGAAGGATGATCGCAGTCCGTCAGACGCGACTGTGATGACAACCTTCACCATCCTGTTAATTGACAAGAATGACAACGCCCCAAAGTTCAACAGCTCCGAATACCGGGTTCGCATCACTGAACTGGCCCAAGTGGGCTTTGCTCTGCCACTCTTCATCCAGGCAGAAGACAAAGACGAGGTGAGCGAATCACTTCCTACAGCATCATGACATGTTTAGGTACTCTATTAGGGTGGTGGCTCTTCTAGTCAAATGTCTGACGCATGGAAAGATAAACGAGGGAATTATTTTGTTGAAAAGTCAAACTAAGTGCATGCAGACACAAAGTCGAGATGAAAAACTGTAGAGAAATTATTTTTGTTATACTGAAACAGATAATTACTTTCACAAATCAGACAAACTTGTTCATATCTGTCTGTAGAAACAACTCTAATGGCACCTCAACATCTTAAATGTTTCAAAATCTATTAATCTAATTTAGTTTAACTAAAGTTGCACATAACTGCAGGAAATGTCTTCAAATATCATTGTTAGCTTCTGTGTTTGTTTTTCCTCCCAGCCTGCTCTGGGAAAGAGGGCTGGGAAGGATAATGCTGGGAAGAATTACCCTTTATAATGCAAACTATATGGATGTTTTCTGTACATGAAGGGTTTTAAAAAATAAGCATGACCTGAATAAATACAAGAGTTACTTTCTAAATTCTATTTGGAAAAACCTACCCAAACCAAATTTGCCTTATGTAAAAAAGTAATTGCTCCTAAGCCTCGTTACTGGTAGTGCCAGGCTTGGCAATAATAGCCAACTTGCATAGTGAGTGATGTTAAGGATTTATATTAACTGGCAATAACTCTCTTACATCGATATTGAGGATTTTTGTCCTCATTTTCTGTACAGAATTTTCTTGTAAATTGTGTAATTCTGTAATTCTTGCCTACTCTTCTAAAGTAGGTAAAGACCACTGAGCTTGTTTAACCTATTAGCTTGATTTACAACTAATAATTATAAAATATGTTTCCTGCAGCTTCATTATACACTCTTAAAATAACAGACCACTGTCCTTTCCATCCAATAATATGACTCTGAAAAGGAATGATACATTTTTGATATACTGTAAGGAAAAACACAGGTAATATTATAGCCAAGCTCTATTACTTACTAATATATTTTTCTATCATAAATAACCAAAGATCGCACAGGAATAAAGTTTATAAATCCTGGAACATTTATTGAAACAGTAAAATTCACAGAAATGCAGCAGTCAGTCTTTGGTTTCTAAAACCCTCAATAAACAAAAGTAGGCCCATTTCAGTGTCCTCCAAAGTCGGCAAAAAATATAACTAAACAAACATAGTTCAATAAATGAAAAAACCCCCATTGTAGGCCTGATGTGATGGTGAAGAGTGGAAACGCGATAACTTACTCCAAAGGAAAATCTGGAACCCTTGAATGTCGCCTGCGCTTTAGCTCCAGTTGGAAAGAAGATGAAGGTGCAGGACATTGTCAGCACCTTTACCAGCTTCAGCAAAGTCCAGTGAAGATGCAGGCCTGCGGCACAGTCATGTAGGGGTAGGCTCATCTCTCTGAACTAGGCTTAACTCTGGAAGCTAATACTTCAGAAACAATAGTGTGTCATTCTGTTAGCTGTTTTAGCTAACAGAATGACTTGGCTAATGAATGCTAAGGCACAAGGGAGCACTAAACGTGAACTCACGCATACTGTAGATTCCGGGTTGAAATAATCACAGTCGTCGCAAACAAAAGTGTAGAGTTGATATCTGTACACACACTGTTGTGTTGAAGGTGTATAATGGGCTCTTTGCGCCTAAGGCGTTGACGTCACATCTCCAGGAGCTAATGCGGCTCACTTTTTTCCCTTTGAGTTTCCATGACTGGTAGAAAAGACTAAGTCGTATGTCAGATACAAAAAACGCAATACTATTAACATTGTTGTCTTCCTAATATAATGGGCTTTTAAGTTTTCGTTAATTTCCAAGCGATCCTGAATTAAGAAGATGGCTTATAAATATCTGTCGCTACCAGCTAACGCCGCACAGCAAAGTTTGCAGCCTTCACTTCACTCTGGATCAGCCTAAAACTACCGGGATACGGATGGTAAATAAAGGAGCCTCCCTAAGTTATTTCCATGGAATCACTTCTATATTCAGCCTGAAAGAGTTTATGGGAACGAGAGAGCAGACCAGAGCCAGACAGCCGAGCAACTGATCCGCCTGTACATACTGCTGTAACACCGTCCTATCTGAGCTCTTCACAAGAAACATGCAAAGGTAATAAAACGAAATAACACCGAGACATCAAGCAACACGGTCATATTTTTCTAAAAGCAGCAACTTTGAACCTGAACAGCTGAACCAGATCTCTGACTCCAGAGCTGCGCTCCTGTTAAGCTATGAGGCTTGTTGAGCTCCGTCAGGCTTCGGAAGTAAAAAGTCCCCGTTAGTCTGTGACACTAACGACAATAAACACACATAATATACTTGAAAATTGTCCGTTAGAATGTTTAGATACTTAAATAGCACATTTTACAAGAACAATGTCCGAGAATATTGCCTACTAGCATAAGCTAAGCTAAGGCCACAAAGTTTAAGTAAAACTCACCTTCGTATCAGTGAATGTATAACGAGGCGAACATCTTAAAACCTTTCTCCAGCTGACTTGTTGGGGCTTCGGATCGATGTACAAACCTTGGCCAAGCACTGCAAGCACCTAATGTAAATGATATTTGTATTGGATCGGAAACAATCGAGCCGCTTTACCCCGAACGCGGAAGCTGAGGTGCAAAGAGCTCATATTAGCATAAAACCCATTTTTCAATAATTTCGTCACGTTTTTTGTTTTTTTTTGTTTTTTTTTTTACCTCGGTCAAGCTCGCGCTAATGCTGTAGGTTATTTTCTGCTTCCGTTCTACGCCCCGCCCCCCCACTTCCAACTCCAAAACATAGACTTTGATTTGATTATTTATTTTTTTTAGCCATTCAGAGGGAGGATTGCTGGTTATCTTCAGCTAATGGTTCTGCTGCTTGACCCAAATATGCTGGAGTTTAGGGTAGTGAACTGGTAGGTGGATTTTCCTTCAGTGTAAGAACAAAACTCATCAGTCTTTTCACTGCCACCATCATGTTTGGTGGTGGAAATATTGTTAGTTTCATGTCAGATTTTATGGGACGCTCATTTTCCTAAAAGTTCCACTTTTTTCACGTCAGTATACAGAATATTTTTCCAAAATTCTGGAGATCATCAGCTTATGTTTTGTGGACTGTGAGATGGGCCTATGCAAGATGTTAGAAACGCCTCTGTGGACGGCTACTTTACACAGTCTCGTTTCTCTGTAGTGTTATGATCACTGATCTTAACTACTTTGGGTTTTTGTGTGACTCACGAAGACAATGGCTTCACTATGTTAGGTAATTTGCATATTGTATATGTTGAGCAGTAAGCAGGTCTGTGTGTCTTTTGTGAATTTTATGCACTAAGAAAACAACTTTTTGGTTTATTCACATTATCTGTCATGCAAAGCATAACAAGAAACCCTAAAAGATCTGCAAGCTGACAAGTATTTTTACCATATTTTCCACACTATACTTTCTGTGATTATTCACTGACTATTTTGTTACTATTTTCATGTAAGTTGTATAGATATGTGTCTTCAAAAGAATGATATCTGCTCATCAAAATGACATAACATCTGATCTATTAATATGCAAAGCAGCCCAGCCTCGACCAACTGCTGCGTGTCGGAAGCCTACTCTGTCTCTTTGCTATTTCCTCTCTCAGAAGAGTAAATACACACAAACGCAACAGAAGAATAACTTACTGGACTAATATTGTGCAAATGACTAAACTAACAAACAAGTAACTTTTCAGCAATATATTAAAGCTTGTTGTAAGCCAATAATTCCTTAATATGAATTAAAAGGTACTATTTATTAAAACAGAATCTCTTTGTAGAAAGAGATTCACCTTCCTGTTAGGTGAATCTCTGCCTCAGGCTCAAGTCTTCTGCAGCTTCCAACAGGTTTTCATCCAGTATTACTCTGTATTTCACTCCGTTTATCTTGCTCACATCATGATCCTGCCACCACCATGTCTCACAATGGGCGGTGTGTTTGCTCTCCTCCATAAATAGGTTCTGTATGTAGGTCAGAAAGCTTAATGTCACACACTGTTGAGAGGGCTTATTAACTCTGAGTTCTTCTACATTTTTGCTCATTTTAAATGTTCAGTGAACAAAAACATCTTAATTTTTTTAAATAGTTGCTAGTTAGCATTAGCATTGTGATCTAATTTGATCAGTATACTTTCCACTATATGCATTAACCTTTGACACTAATTTGTACAGAGAAAACTGTTTTTGTATCTGCTTTGCTCCCTCTTTTCCTGCTCCTCTCACACATACACGTGCTCGCTCACACCAGCACATTGGACTCAACTACAATTTAATTTGCTCTGGAAGAGATGGGATAGAGCATCAAATTATACCTAACGAGGAAAATCAATCACCACGGGTGGAGATAAGCAGAAAGCTAGTCAACTCTGATTGATTCAGGCACAGCAGCTGCCAGGGTGGAATTTGACAGATAACTGCAAGTCAAGTGGATAGAGAAATAGGTGGAGACATGTGGAGAGCAGAGGAGAGAAGAAGGGAGGACAAGAAAAACTGAGATGATTGAACAGAAAGTCACCTGCAATGGAGGAAAGTTTGAAGTCTGAATTATTGGTGAAAAAAGGTGAAAGAGGGAGAGAAAAGAAGAGAAAATGCAAAAAGGGAGAAGTATTTAGAGCCAGGTCTGTTTATCCATTCAAATGAAGTTGTGTGTATGTCTGTGTAGCTCTATCAAGCAGAGACAAGAATACAGCGAGTATGGCTGCATGTAGGGCTGGTGATGATCAAGGCGTTTTGCATGTGATAAGAGGCAGCTCGGTAGATTTGCATATATTCTACACAAACCGTGGTGATACTCAACTCTTTCCCAGGCTTTTGGCAAACTCGTCAATAATAGTGGTGCAGAAAAAAATTATTTTATAGGGAATCACAATTTCTAGTCATGGAAATATGAATCGATTAAAATGCTGAAAAAATCAATTTAAAAATGTGTTTTGGTTGTATGTCTATGCCGGTCCTATTTGCATATCATGTGTCACAATACTATATGTATTGTGAAAAATTATTTCATATACCATTTTTTTTTTTTACAACAAGCCAGGCAGCTAAGCTAACCTAATGCTGGTAATTTAAATTGCAGAATTTTATTCAATGACAGTATGGAGCATAATCTGAACTATCTGTAGATTGTTTGAATAGAAATCAAACATCAGAATCGTATCGAATCACTTGATACTGAAAAATCCACATCTCTGGTCAGTTGTCATGTTGAAACAGTTCAGGATGATTTATTCATGAAAAATGTGAAAAATGTTAATAATACCATTGCAAGGTATTAATGGATCTTTCTTACTTCTAAAATTAGTCCTATAAACTAGTTAGTGACACTTGCTTTGACGTAAACGTGTTTAAACAATCATCTGAATTGCAATCAGAGGACATAATAATATAGGTCATTTGGCAGTTGCCCAGGGTGGCATCATAAAGGAGGGAACACAAACACCAGATAAAATGACATGTCAGTAGTGCTTTGATCCAGTTTCCTGTTGGTTTTCAGGCATTTGCAGTCAGTGGTACCTGTGTGTGTTCAGTAGGGGTCCCTTGCTTGCTGCTGAGGATAGAGATATGTTTTTTAGCGGAACTGCACTGCAATTTATCCATTTCAAAATCTCATTTTCTTATTTTAATTGGTTGGGGGGCAGCAGGAGGAGAGGCTCGCCCAGGGCGCCATTCATGCGATAACTGCCACTGATTATAACCACAAACTGGAATGTGTTGTATGTGACAGACCAGCACAAAATAATGCATAATTGTAAAATAGAAGGAAAACGGATGCATGGTTTTTAATACTTTCACCGATACATACCTGAAAGGTGAAGCGTGTTTTTGCTTAGGTCCTCTGTGTAAATACTGGGCTGAACCACATTTGACTGGCATTATGGTTGAGTGTCTGTTGGGGTTTGTTTCTATCAGCTTTGCTCATGTAGATAGGGAATCTGTGAACATCAACATTTAGGTTCTAAGCTGCTTGCAGGTCTGGACTTTCATTGCACCATTAACACTTAACATGCTTTGATCTAAAGCAGTCAATCTGTCGTCAAACGCTTTATCCTGCAAAGTTTAGATTTGACCCTGAATTCTTCATTATTAGACTTCTGTTGAACTTAATATACTAAGGAGGTACTATGTGGATTTTAATCCTCTCTATAGGCAAACTTAAAACACTGAGGACACCAGTGACTGTAGACTTGACTTGGTCACCCTGATGTAAACCATCCCACTGCAGCTTCAGTTGTTTGTTTAGGCTTACCTACTGCTGGAAACCAAACCCACTGAGAAACCGACACTAGGAAATGACAGATCCATGATCAGAAATGTAGAGATACCAGCTACATTAAATCCTACCTGAAGCTGTTGGCTAAGACCCAAAACACGTTGGATCCGTTTTAGCATCCGATCCGACGTAAAATCCGGTCAGATGATGTACGTAGCAATTAGAACAGGTTAAAGTTAATGCAGACTGCTCACAATTCCCTGCAACTGCATTTCCAACAGTCAAACCAAAGTAAACTGAGGTCCATTTTGTGCAGAGCTACTCAGCAATTTGACAGTAATGTTATGAGTGAGACAGAAAGTGAGCCAAAGTGGAAAAGTAAAACACGTCTGCTTTGGGGGGAAATACAATCTTGCAAAAAATAAGTAGAGTACTCACCATGGTGGAACCTCAGGAGTACAGAAAAAAATGAAAAAAGAAAAGGTGATTTTTGTTCGACCAGCTTTCAGTTCACCGCCGGCTGGATCGGCTTGTGTTTACACTGGCAGGATTTCAGGTACATGCTCCCACTCTCACGAGTCCAGCAGTCCATAGAGGGACTGGTCAGAGCATGAAAAGTCGGATTTAAGCTGCGTGTTTTAGACCTAAGAATAAGAGTCAATACAGTAGAAACGTTAATCAATCAGATGTGACTGAAGTTAGTACTGCTTTTGTGTGTAAGTTAACCAAAATTACATCAGACTTTTCTTTGGTCCTCAGCGTGATCTGACCAGTGATGACATGTTAAGACACATGCTGTCATTTACCTGCTAGTTGTCAAGGTGATGTCCTGAAAACGATGTGATCTGCATTGATGATTGGTGTCCTCTTCTTGGTTTGTAGCAAACTGTAAATAGGAACTTGCATGTTCTTTCTGCAGCAGTGGCTTTGTCATTGCATCTCTTCCATTAATGCCATACTTGTGAATTGCTTTGCGAACAGTTGTTCTGTCTGGAGAGTCTTCCATGTTACCTGTGGATCTCTGCAGCTCCTCCAGAGTTACCAAAGGCCTGTTGACTAGTGACAAAACACTTGGTGATGTAGATTTAAAACTTAAAACCCATCTGCTTACTTTTAATTGTTCATAAGGAACTAAAACAATGTGATATTTATTTTCTAACACATTTAGTTGCTGTTATTGACTTTAAACCTCCATGTAATTCTCAACACATTCGTTCACAACTCAGTACACCTGTGCTGTAATCTCACTTTTTCTAAGTGTGAGGAAATACAGGGAGACATTTAATTTCTCTCTGTCTCACATTGTTACTTCTCGCTCTGTGTGTGATCCTTTCTGCTCGGCTGGCATCTTTAAAACTTTTCCTGCCAGAACTTGTCATTGAACTTTGTGGCAGTCGTGTCTGACAGGATGCTTTTATTGGGGGCTTCTAGAGGCAGTTGCAAATGGACGGGCAATTACGTTTATGGGCAGTTTGAGGTGACATCCCTGCATATTGGATGGTCTTTTAAATAGGAGCCATCAGCTACAATGGTTCTCCCAGAGCTGAAAACAAAAACAAGGGGCTATTTGAACTGTCAGCATAATGCCACCCGACCACTCCACTCGTCTCCCTCCGTTCGCCACAATGACTGTGTGATTGGCTGCCCTGCAGCTTTATATATCAAACACAGGAGCGCTTTGGCGAAGGTTTCTTACCTGAAGACAGCCAGAGCTATTTCAGTGCTGTGATGTCACTCCCCAAATTGGTTTAGATTCCCTTGTGATGCTTTCACTCTGTAAAAGTTCTGCTGCAAGGAGACTTAAGAGAAAGATCATTTTCTTTTTTGAGTTTCATGTAAACTGATCAGACAATTCTAAGCTTGTTCTAACAGCAGCCCACTACTTCATCACATAGTAATTCTACCAGACTTCCCAGCTCAGATAATCTGCATATCATAAACATTGTGTTGGCAACTTGCACTGTGTCAGCTGGAAACAGAAAAGCAGGAAAATGTATCTGTATTGAGGCAGATAGTCATGGTTGTCATCTATGTTCACATCAAGCTTTTTTTCTGCTCATAAGTCATAAAATACAATGATTACAGCTCAGTGTTTTAACAGCCTTTGCCTGCTTGGTGATCATTCACTCAACCTTAATTCAAACACATTTGTGGATAAGTTTTTTGGGTTTATTATACGCTACATCCAAAAATGAGTGAGAATGAATTGCCCTGGCAAAATAGTTGAGATATACAAGACAAAAAATATAAAGTCTGAACAATAACTTTTAGCTACAGATAGTTTTATATGTTTATTTTTATGTTTTCCTACATTTTTCTTTCTTTTTATGTAGCATATATATATAGTTTAATAGCAAATAAACATATGCAAGCTGAATGCGGAGTCCCCTGCCATTGGTGCAGAATTAATTCAGACAATAAATGCATGCATTAATTGTACGTAAGGAAATGACTACAGAAAATAGCTGCTCTACTAAAACTTGCTCTTAACTACAGTTGGAGCAATAATTAAAAAGTTTAAAACAAGTGAAAGTGTCAGAAACGAGGATGGATTATGATCCAGGTTTTCATTTTGTTACACTCACAGTAAGAAGGATGGCAATGGAGGTAAAACAAGGGGGTGATTCCAGAATACGACATCTCAGTCCCACAGGGACGAATCTAAACATGGAGTTTGCTGAACTCCTCTTGGAGCTGAGCAATTGTTTGCTTTTGACTGATGCAACTAAGATTGAGCTTTTTAGCAGCAACCAAAGGATGAATATGTGGGAGAAAGCTGTTCAATCATGGAGGAGGATCTGTGATTATGTTGTCCTGGAAGCCCTGTCATACTACAGGGCATCGTTAACTGTCAGCATATTATTCAAAATAAATGCTCTTTTATGACCTTTTCACTCTGCATACCTAAATAACACAAACATCCAGTGGACTGGGCTAAAAAGAGAAAGTCTATCATGATATCAATCCTTTTGGTGTAGAAGTAGCAAATGTTGCACTGCAGTTGGACAACAGCACTAGATCATCATTAATCAGATCCTCCACTAAACATCCAGTCCTGCAGTCTCTTGGTTCAGTGGCTTCAGGATTTCATCTAAAATCTCTCAAAGGGGAATTTTGTATAAATAAATGTAGGATTAATTGTGTTTGTTTACAGTTTTTCAGTGTAAGAATATTCAAAACACAAATTTTAGAGGGTTTTTTGTCAGAAGCTCTGAAATAGACACATCAGACTTTGACTTTCAGAGCTCCTTTTTTTATGTGTTTCAGTTTTGAAATGTCCTTCTCATCCTGTGTGTTGGCAGGGGGTGAACAGTATGTTCCAGGTGTTTCTGACTGGAAACAATTCGGAGTACTTCACCATCTCCCCCACGGCGGTGCAGGGGCGTGCCGACATCCGTGTCAGGGTTGCCCTGCCACTGGACTTCGAACAGATTCGGAGCTTCAGCTTCTCAGTCAGTTCACCTTCTTCTTTTGGGGGCTTTTGCAAAATGACTTACTACGTTTCTTCATGGAAAATATTTCTGGTTGTCGGACTCCAATTGAGACAAATATATTGCAGCAAAATAATGGAAATTCTTGTTAATATGCGAAGAAGGATGATAGAGGAGCAATTTAAAAACTCATCAGATCTCAATGGGGAAAATAACTATCCTTATTTTGTTTTGGTGATATGTTAGGAATGAAGGGATGCAGCATCATTGAATTAGTTTGTTTATTTGGATCCCCATTAGCTGTTAGTAAACTACATCCAAAGACATCATGCAAACTGTACTTTTTAATAAATCTTTGATATTTGCTATTTTTTCTAGTCTTTGATAATTAACAGTGATATCAAATATACATGTCAGGCCTTCAAACGAGACACATCATTAGACATCAGTGGTAATTATGCTATTAAAATGTGCTAACTGAGAAGATTTTAGCATTTTTCAGGGGATTTGACATTTAAAGGCTAAAAGGTCATTTTTTTCAGCCCTCACAAACCCCGTGGGAAACCCTGTCTCTTTGAAACTTAGGCTTAGGGCTAACTGTGAAGGGCAGGCGGGGTGTTGGGGTTCAGGCTTAACGTGTTTGAATGTCATCTGAAGATTCAGTGTTACATCAGCATGTCGTTCTGTTCTTTATGCGTTCTGTTTACCCTTCCTCGCTGCGTTTCATCAGCTTTATGCCAACGAGTCCATGTCGGATCATGTGGGATTTGCACGCGTCTTCATCGAGCTGATCAATGAAAACGACAACCGGCCCATCTTCAGCAAACCTCTGTACAACATCAGCCTTCCAGAAAACACGCCACCTGGAACCTCGCTGCTGCTCGTCCTGGTGAGTTTCTCACACTCTGGATGCTATAAATTACTCATTGGGTGGTTTTTAGTCATGACTTTTACGCTGCTTGTTTCATTAGGAGTAAGAGTCTTCCAGTTGTCTTCCACTTCTGACTGCGTCCCCTTGAGACTTCGGTGTATGTGGGGTTATTTATGGCGACCGAAGCAAGGCTGCCTCAGATGAAAGTACTGGGCTGTGGTTAGCTTAATGACATTCACTGCAGTCATTTAAGGAAAATCCATTGTAGTGTTTTCTCCAGTCAGCTTGTGCAGAGGGAGCATTGTTTTGGCAGCATAAAGGATTCTGGTGATTATCCTGAAACTGCTGCTTATAGCTGCAAATTGAATCCTTGTGTTGTACATTTAAACTTGTTTGCCGTTTACAAAAATGAAGCCCATAACAGCACTGCAGGAATAACACTTCAAATTGGATTTCTATTTGCCTTAAAATTAGCTTTTTACACTGAGCTAACATTGCAGATGTAAATAAAATGACAAACAGCTGTGTTCATTCCCTGCAGGCCTTATTTATTTGGCTTTCCTTCTGCCAGGTGAAGTGATCTTTAAACCAGTCCTTCAGTTTCCATTCACATCAGCAGCTGCAGCAGCAGCAGCTGCATCAGCTGCAGCAGCCGCCATGTTTTAACCGTATCGGAAAATATCTCCAAGAATCTCCCCATAACTCTACATTATTATTCATTACCAGTCACTTCTGTGACAATCCGCGATTCACTAGATACAAGTGCCAAAAAACATGGTGTGAAAATCAATAGTGTTTATAGACTGGGTGCTCATGAAATGGAGATTGGATGGCCTAATACCCGATACGTCTTGCTGATGTTGGCCCCATGCCGGAGCGTGTGGCCCGCCTTTGAATCCTGATTGCTGGCAGCCGAGCGCCAGCAGACTGTAAACAGAATGAGATGTGACACTTTGTGTGAGATCTGTGCTCTGGCATGAAGTGTGTCACCTCAGCACTGCTGCTGTGGGAGAAAACAAGGCGCGGAAAGGCAAGCTTTTCTGCAAACATGGTTAGTGCTTCTGGCTTGATTAAACTTGATTACTGGAATACAGATACAAATACAAGTTTTAGAGCAGTTTTATCACATTGCAGATAAACATTGAACTTGTGCCAGAGATGCGGGAGCCCTGCAATCATAACGTAGTTTGACAGCATTTCAAACGTCTTTCTTCAGTAAAACGTGTCATCAAGGAGAATACAGCATGAACGCAGGAACAGGAGGTTTCCTGTGTTTTTATTTTCACACGCACACACATACAAAAAGTCTGGGCATCAACTTATTTGTCTTTGAATCTGAGCAATCAGATCTCAGCGCAGTCCCAAAGCCTCCTGGCTGCTCTTTGCATCTGCACTTCATTTGAATCTTTAGTTGCTCCAAACCACAAGCTGGAGCCTGAAGATGGGATGTGACTGGGACCATGGCAACCTGTAATTAAACTCACTGATTCCTACAGTATTCACAGTTCTACAGAATCCACCAGTTCTAAAATGATTAATGAGGAAATTATGTTTTATTTTAACATCAGAGTTTTTCTATAAAATATTAATGATGTCAGAATGAATTCATGTCTATAGGGACGAACAAATGGAAGACTTTTAAGACTCCTGCAGCATTTTTGAACCAGTCACATAAAGAAGTGTATCACTAAGCTGCTCACAGTAACTGCATTTAGTCATATTTTATAATTTATTGATATTTGTTTATACTCTCATTGAATAAACAGTGGAGAAAAAGAGAAAACTAACAATCCTGACAATACAGACAGTTTGGAGGGGAAGGGTCTAGACATCATTCTTTTTAATTTATTGTTTCGATAATAAATCAAAATTCTTATTATCATAAGACATTTATCACGATAATTGATAAATGATAGAATAAATTCCCACCATACTTCTACTCCCTGTAGTCAGTGATAATGTGTCTTTGCTGTGTTTTTATTAAGATTAGTATTTCTGGTTGAGATTATTAAATGATATAAGGTTCAGCCTTTAATAAAACTCATGGATATTTTTTGTTTCTATCATTAACAAATGTACGTTTATCTCTCTGCTTCGCTGTGTTGATGTTTGGGATGTTTGTGTTCATCTGAATCTATAAGCTCCAGTTTTTCCAGGCTTTGTTAAGACATGAGCAGATTTTGGGTTGTTTTTTCTATTACAGATGCATTTACAAAAAAACCCCAGGTCAACATGAAACTGTGGCAGAATTAATGTGATCTTGACTGGACATAATGTGTGTATCCTGCATGTAAGTGGATTAAACACACAGAACAGGCTGTGCAATCAGCCTGAAGGTCACATGGTGGTTAAATCCTCGGCCGTCCGTCTCTGGAGGCCACCTCTTCATTAATTCCTGCACAAAATTAACATTTGCTTTTTATTTTGCAGTTTTAGGTTTTAGTTATGTTTGTTTACCTTTGTTGGAAATAATTTGTCGACTTACACAGCAGTAATCTATTAACAGTCCTGTGTTTATCCCAGTGATCCCAGTGAGCTGCCTTGTACATGCTGTGTGTGAACAATGAGGTGTTTTATTAATTTCTCACCCAGAATAATGAATTTGTCTTGTTTGGATCCTGACCTTTGACCTGAACATCCAATCACATAACACCTATAATAAAAACCCCTTTACTCACCAAAACTCTGAGCTACCAGGAGGAGAAAGTTACAATAATGAATAATGCACATAAATTATGATTAGTGTCTATAAATGTCTATCCAAGCAGGAGCAGGGAAGCATCCTCCTCTCAGTAATGTATGAGCTTGTAGAAGAAGCATTCATCACTTTGTCTCAGCTCCACACAGTCTGTACAACACTCAGCACCGGATGGATAAAAGAAATAATCGGAATATGATGCAACGTCTTCACAACTTTGAGAAGGACTGCTGTGCTGAGTAAACTGTACGGCTCGGCTTTATGAATATTACAAACACATTTTCTTTATGGGAGTCCCTGTTGGGTATAGAGAGGTAGATGAAATGTCATCCCAGCAGACAGATGGACACTATAATGAGGTGAACGACTGCAATACCTGAAAACCATTAGCAATCTAATAGTGAAACAGAGCCAAGAGCTGAGGCCACACTGTTAATAAGAAATAAAAGGAGACAAATCTTCTGAAACCAGAGGAGTTCAGGGAGGGACAGGGCGGCGGCTGCAAGGAAGAACAGAGAGGAAAAAATGACTCAGGAAAAATTAATTCACAGTAAATATTTATAGTGACAAATAAGACTTTGTGTAGTCGCCATTCTTTCTACCAGAAACGCTTACAATCTATGCAGTAGATTCATCAAAAGTATTTAAGTTTAGATTTTTAAGGAAAGAGATCAATTTAATGCAATTTGTGGAACACAGCTGTAACATAAACGTGTGAAAAGTGAAGTGTTGCGAATGCTTTTTATTTGTGGGACGTAGATGTTTGTTTCTGAAAGGTAATGGATTCATTCAAATAGAGCAGGAAAGCAAACGACCGTCTGTGTTTTTCTTGTAAAGTCTGAAGTATTTGGAGTTTTTTCAAGTCAGATGTTTTGTTGAAAGGTCATCAGGTTCTGAATAGATCTGAGGTTTCAAGCAGAAATATTCTTTTGGATTTTTAAAAATGAATGTTTTAAAGTATAATTTCCTGCCTTTTCCTCTTACTGTCACAACCCTTTTCATTTCAACACTCTCTATGGAAGTAACTCAGAGTTCCTCCGATCTTTTCCCACATTGAAGCCTCTCTGGTTTTCCCTCCAGTCAGGAGGAGTTTTCCAGGAGTTGGCTGTGTGATTGGAATAATGAAATGAATTTATCTCTGGAGCCGCCGCGGCTGTGAAGACATCCCCGCCACTTTGTTGGAGTCATTGTTAAAAAGTGTTCAGCTCGTATCTCTTGCCGGTTTGCCGTGTCTCTTATCTGGTGGTCTGCAGATAATAGAAACAGGCAGTTCAATCTTGTCACCACACAGCGTTTGCTTTGAGCGCCCCCCACCTGTTGGTTAATGGTTTAGAGAAACAGAGGAGTCTTAGCAGCGCGCTCCCCGTTATCCGATACATGAAAGTGTCCAAATAAACTAAAACGTGCTGCAGTTAGCTTCAGGCAGCAGCCTGGACCCAACTGGCTGTTCAGACTTAACCCTGGTCTCATAGCTTTGTGTGTCTGGCATGAATGCTAATGAGAATATATGCACCACTAATTAGTTTGGTCAAAAAGTATTAAATATATGCACTTGCATAAAGGTCTCTACCTCCTCATGCTTTTCAACATTTTGTCATATTTTACAATTAAGTGTCAGGACCGTTGTAGATTAAAAAGTGGCCACAGAAGAATGAATGTTTACAAAAAAACATCTAACTGATTCATTTATTATTTCTACATTTTTACAAAACTGATATTCTGTGATATGCAAAATTATAAATTTGCAAGAAAAAAATTTAAATGTTCTATGAACAAAGGCAAAAATTAATTTAAAAAATGATGTTGAAGAGTCGTAAGTTTATAACATTTTCCAACATTATAAAGTCATAAATTTGTCAGAAAAAGATTTAGATATTATAAAGTCAGACATTTAGTGAAAAAAATGTCAGCAGTTTTCAAATGTCTAAGTAATACATTTAATGCACATCTACACATTTTCCAGTGATACTTATGACTTCAACATTAAAGAATTTCCCAGTTTTTTTCTGTAAATATGTGAAATTAATTTCCGATTTTCATGTTTTTTTTGTCCTACATGGCTAATTTATTTATTTATTTATTTATTTATTTATTTTTATCTAAAATGATTTTGATATGATTTAATATTCTGTCTTGCATATCAATCAGTCAAATGTTTGGATTGGAAACTGGATTATTGGTCTCAGGTTAGTTTAAAAAAATAAAAATAAGTTCTGTATCAAGTTCAATACCAACGTTGGATCAGATTGGTTCTTTCTAGATGTTACTGATCTTTTAGCCTATGAATGTAATTTAAACATTGATTCAATCTTCAGATAAACCATAAAGTTTACCTAAATGATGCTCCAGCAGGTGATGTTTTTTTGGAGACAAACAGGTAAAGTCCTGTTTTAGTAAAACTGGTTCCTGTAAACCTGAGAGTGGAACCGAAAACATTCGAAACGCATATAAGAGCCACTAAGAAGTTAGAGTGAGAGATAAGCTGACAAGCCGTTATCATGGCCTCCATCACTCAGACTGTCAGCAACTGTACGTCTTCACTGCGGTTCTGTTTGTTGTCCCTGCGGCCGTGTTTAGACGTGCAAACCAGAGACAGAATCTGTTTGCTGTTCTGCGTTTGGACTTCAGGTCATCTGTATTTCGACAGCAAGCTTTGACAGCCAGTAATTGGTTTCCTTTTCTGCATTTCTCAAAGCTCTTGCAGAAAAAAAAGCAATTCTAGGAGCCAATCAATTCAAATTCAGACTCAAACAGGATAGAAAAGCGGAGCAGCTTTAACCTGCTGCCCAGCCTGAGATGAAGGATAATCTGCAGCTGAACTCTCTCCTCCGTTTAACCTGAGTTTAGACTCTAAGCTGCTGCCTGGAAAACTCAGCCAGTCCTCTGATTTCATCTACAGCTCAGAGTGGAGTTTATTTCTGAACAGTAAACGGTTGGACTAACCTGAGAACACCACACATCTCTGTTCATGTGAATCTGTTTCAGATGTCAGCAAACATACACAGATACACACACACCCACACGCATGCAGGCATCCGGTGTTTGCCTGCTGGCTTCGCCTCTCTGATGGGAAGAAACACATCATTTAACCAAACTGGTCAGCTGAGAACTAATTTCTCTTTTGTAGTTACTGCCTGAGGACCCCGGGGTTTGCAGAGTTTATATTGGCAATCAACAATAGTGAGATTTTCCATGCAGAACCTTCTTAAAAACTTAGTTTGGTTTTCAACGCCGACTTTCTGCTACCCGGTTGCCTTCTTACCTGAAGAATCTCTCCACTGTTCAGCATCAAAGGAAGAAAGAAGAAATTGTAGTTATTTCAAAATAAACAGAGATATTAATTTTGATTACAATGAATGAAATTACTAATTTTGGAAATCAAAACCAAATTCATGTTTGCTGACTTTTTGGATTTGAAAGCAGTGGTTTC
>NW_015113603.1:32860-38100 GCF_001443285.1 Poecilia latipinna | reverse complement strand
CATTAAAGTAATGTCTTCTCCCTCATAACAGCCATCAGCATCGGCACCCCCTAGAGGTGTGATCTCTGCCTCGGCTCTGTACTAGAGAGCCATATTTACAGAAACTAGTCATCACAAATACAATCGGTTCCTGCTAAAATAAATGTATATTTAGTGTCAGTACACTGTGAGCACTTGAAACCAAAGTTAAATTCCTCGTTTGTGCACAATTATGGCCAATAAAGCTGATTTTGATCCTGATCTACTTTTCAGTTGTACACTTTACACTCGTCACCTCAGTGTAAGCATGTGTGTGTCTTTATGGAAGTCAGATCAACTTGCTGCAAACAGGACACTGGAAGTGCAATTGTTGAATTTGAGTCTTTCTTGAAGTTTAAGTTGAAGGGCTAATGCAAACTAATGCCACTAAGAGTCACTATAATGATCAATCTTAAACATGTTTCATGTAGATATGTGTATTTCTCACTGCTAAGCCATGTGTTTCATCCTGTGTGTGCTGGTAACTTTCATGGATTATTTCCTGATTAGTGGATTTTTCAGTTGGAGGAAGAAATCTGGTCACTTCTTGTCCTCAATGAGTTAAACTCTGAATTAATTTCCTCCTGGTGCGACTTCTGACTGTCGACGAAGAGAATTTCATTCAGGGTTGAGCCGTTGGTTAAAGTGAAACTGTGAGATTTGTGGCTCCTGCAGGCGGATCTTGGTCAGTATTGAGAAAACTGAAGCTTGTCCCTCAGTGTTGAATGCAGCTAGAGAAAGATTTTTGAAGTGGTGTTAAGTGTTTGTCAGGTTCCTGTCAAATTGTGCAGTTGGTCAATGAAAACACAGCCACTGCTGTGTTTTTGTCTAATTTCCACAATAATCTTCAGTCTATGAATGCGAAACACACTGTACTGACTGTATTGTCAGTATTTATCAGAGCAAAGGAGGAACATTATCCCACCTCCCTTTCTATCTGAGCTACTATTATCTTTTAGATTCCCATTGTGGCGATCACAAGCACCATTAGGAACCGTCTCCAGCTTTAATATCCACAGCTTTCCTTTTCTCATTAAATCTTACCCTTTCTCTGCACCCCACCTCTTTAACTTTACCATTACCTCAAACTTCCACACTATAAAATTTTTAAGCTGCCATGGTGACTAGGGGCAAATGCATAATACCCTTGTGTCATGGACTCAGGGCCATGGCGTGAAGTGACAGCAAATCCCTGCACATAGCAATCTCAGCCATCCATCTGAATGAAGGCCCTCTGTGTCTGAAGTTGAAAGTCTTTGGCAAGCAGTTGGCAAAGTGACTGGGCCACGCTGTCATGGTGATTGTTTGTTGGGAGAAAGTGAGCGGGTCGGTGAGTGATTGAAGAGGGAGGAGGAGGGAGATGGCTATCATCTTTCTCTCCATTCCCGCTCTCAGTCCGCGTCTGTGTGCTGCTGCAGTGAGAGGGGCTGGGCTGTAGAGGCAGCAGCGGCTCCAACACTCAACCCAGCTGCTGTCACCGCTTCGATAGCTGTCACATTAACACCCCTGCTGCTATCACTGGAGCACTTATGGACCTGTCAGTCACCTGGGAGCAGAGGACGAGGGGAGGCATTTAGGGGCAAGGGTGTGCTAAAGGAGATATGTAGAGTAGAGAGGAGACGGTGGAGCTGCAGGCACGCTCTGATGCAGAGGAAAAGGCAAAGTTTACACAAAGAAAATGCAGGAATAATAAAAAACATTGGATGTAAAAATGTGGAGAGCTCTGTTGAATTCAGTGTAATCTTCAAAAGACTTGATATTAAAACATCTCCTGTGTATTGTACATTGCAAAAGTATTCATACAACGTGAAGTTTGTACATTTACGTCACAATAAAACCACAAACTTCAACTTATTCATTTGTGTTGAAACAATCTAATTTGTAATGTGTCTTTACTGAACTTTTTGTTTAAAAAAAAAAAAAAACATAATACAATATTAGAAAAGCAAATAAAAACATAACATAATTAAAAAAACATTGCTTAAATGGAAAAGTTACTAAGACAACTAGTGCTAAACTGTAAGTTGGAACAAACATTTTTAATCTCACACCGTTAATGGTTGTTTTTTCACATTTTTAACATGAAGAACCTGAAATGTTTCCATGTTCTTTGATAATCAGCTCAAACTCAGTGAGACGAGACAGAACCAGTGAATGTTAACTTTCAAGTCAAAAACTTTACATTGGACTAAGATCTGGGTTTTGAGTTTGAGGGGGCGTGGCCAACCACAGCTTATTTGCATAAAAGTGACAGATTCCTAAAATAGCTCATTATGAACAGAACTCAAAATAAGCAGAATTAAGAAGGTTGAATCTGATTATCTGGGGATTATTTTTTTTGGATATATATATATATATATATATAATGAAAATGTTTGTACAGAACATAGACCTATTCTAACCTGTTTAAAGCAAAATGTAAAAGGCCCACTTTAAAATACTAACATTTAAAATTGTAATCCTCTCATTATGTGCATGGTCCTATTTGCTGTAAAATTAAAATAAAAGCAAAAAAAAGTTGTTAGTGAAAGACAAATACTTTATTTAACCATTCACTGACACAAATTTACAAAAACAGATGAAAAATGCAAATGCACAGATGTTCCTTATTAAAACACATAACTGTGCAGCCATACATCCTCTCTCTTACTGGAGCTCAGGCCCCAGAGAGCGAGCGCTCCACTCCCACTCTGCTGCTGCAGCTCCCAGACTCGGGTCGCTCTCGGTCCGCCTCTGAATCACCGTGACCAGCACCGTGCTCTGCCGAGGGGACAGCAGACACGTTCACGTTTGGCCCCTCAACCGACTGCAGAGCCACTGAAGTGAAACTCTATTACCACAGCCTCTCCTGCTGCGATCCATCAGCAGCGTCACTCCGGCCTGCGCACATGCAGCCTGCACCCGGGAATGTTTGGGTTCACAAAGACAAATTGTGTTAATGTGGCAGATTCCTGAGTGCTGCTCTTTACGTGGTATTTTTCTGTCACCTCTTTCATCTGCAAAACGTATGACAGAAGTTGTTGCTGTTTGGACGGCAGCGGTGGGTTTTGTGGGCAAGAATGTATCACTTTTTCCATCAGACTTAATCCAATCAACACCTCCAGAAAGTGAAGCGAGGCTTTCATGTTTTATCGTACAGTCGCAGACAGCTGTTGGAGTGAGAAATTTAAGAAAAGAGGCAAAACACAGTCGTGACAGATCGTGTTATGCAGAGCCACACCAGACTCATGTGTGCAGAGGAATAGCAGAATCAAAAAAAGACAGGAGCATATTCCTTATTCAGCTTTAATTGAGGTATCAACGTTACGTATTTCTAAACTTACCACTGAACATGTGTTAGTTCTTTTAAAAGTCTTTAAGTTGCTGTGAATTAAAAAACTCTGAGTGATCAGGACTTTACAACATGGATGGAAGGAAGCCTGAATGGAGCCACGTTACAAAGTTTTCAGAGCAGAAATTTATGACTCACTAATTTATTTCAGCTGTTTTCATTGAAATACGATGAGCAACATGCTTAAAAATAAATATTGTGCCGCTTCTCTCTTCTAATAACACATGAATATTTTATAAGCAAAAAAAAACAATAATCTCCATTGTTCCTGACAATCAACATCAGATGCTGTCAGATTTGTTCCTTTTGGGATGTGATATTACATTTTCAGCAGCAGACAGCGCAGCGCTGCAGGCGGGTCAGTCACACAAACGCTTTCTGACTATAAAGTCAGGATGTTGGATTCTGTTCCAAAACTTTCCAGGCTCTTTCCAGGGGAAAAGGAAATACAGTATAAACAACTGTTGTATTTCCAGATGTTTTCTCTCAACAGTCAGCAGAAATGTCTGTCTGCATTTCTGTCCATTTGCTGATCAGTCTGTCCATCATTCCTTTCTTCCCTCCTTCCTGTAGTTTTTCTGGTTTCTTAATTTGCACTTCAAACACTTAAGACAGATAAAGAACCCTGGAAGTTTTGGTCTGTTTTTTTTATTTGGTATAAAAATTTAAGGAAAAACATAAAGGAGGTGTGATGATCCTGCAGCCATGTCTGTGTTTTCTCTGAAGCCTCCTTCTACCTAAACGAAGACTTCTGTTCCTGTTGGTGGGAACATCTTGAAGGGAACTTCTTGTCTTTGGTAGACTGAACCCAGGACCCAAACTCAGAGTAATTTAAACTCTGAACACATGTCCTGTTTTTATTTTTTACTTTTGTTTTTCACCTCAGATTAGCTCCTGACCAAACGACTCTACTGTAGCTTGGTGCAGAGTTGATGTATTGCTTCCTTCTCGCAGCTGCAGGTTTCATTTCTAGACGCAGCAGTTCATGTTGCCGGCTGAAAATGGATTTTCCAACTTGTTATTGTGTCTGTCTCGCTGTTCCGATCATGCTGACGTGAAATTTTAAGTGTTTTTGTGTGTGTGTGTGTGTGTGTGTGTGTGTGTGTGTGTGTGTTTTAATTGGAGAAATCCAGCCGTTAAATGTAGCCTGTCCTCAATGCACTGAGATTTTCTCGGATTTATGACGATCAGTGTTAAAATATGATCAATTACTTTTGCTCATAAACCTCAGGTAGAGGCTTCTTTTATACCAAGAGCTCAAAATTCTTCAGAGATGTCCTACTTTTCAATTCTGTATGCAAATTTAGCTTTTCTTTGCATCATTTCTGGTGTTTTTGACTTACAAGAATTAATGTCCAGATTTTTTTTTTCATTTGCTGAAAAAATAAAAAACTAAATTGTTGGCCAGAAAACATACAAAAACTCTTGTGAACATTAACATTAAAAACAGAAGGACTGATGTAACCGTGTCTTTTCTCATTGTTTCCTTCCAGGCCACAGATGGAGACGTCGGCACTTTTGGAATTGTCCGTTATTACTTCAGCGACGATCCAGACCAGTGAGATTAAACACAATCTAACACATGTGAAGTACTTCACAAAAACATACAGCTTTAAAATCTGCTCATTAATTATGGGCCTGGTTAACAAATAAACGCCGCTGTTTTTGGCAAACCACTCTCAGAAACAGCTTTGCTCAGAATTGATTGGTGATTATTTTTACATCTGTGCTCTTTAAGTCAGGAGGAACATTTAGTTTCTCACAGAGGAATATAAATTCTCAAATGTTTCATTTTTCTTTAATCAATGAAAATAAATGTTTGACATGTGGGACAAATTTAGTGACAGTTTTGTGTCTTTCATAAGGTCATAAAAACTTTTTTTCCCTTCTA
>NW_015113603.1:0-29425 GCF_001443285.1 Poecilia latipinna | reverse complement strand
TATGTTACACAAAACATCTTTAAATTATAAAATGAGTACATCTAAAAATGTGAAGAATTGTGAATAAGTTGACTATCTTTGTCCCTCATTTTAGAAATTCATTACTCATAGAGTGAAATCTTTCAAGCCTTTATGTCTTGTCATGTTGATGATTATGGCTTGCAGATATATGAGAACCTAAAATTCATGGTTAGAATATTGTATAAAATCAATTAAAGCTGCCATTTTAAACAGAAACATCAGGTTTCATTTCTTCTTGCTCTGGACTCGTTTTGGGTGGATTACTGCATCAGTGCGGCGTGGCATGGAGGAGGTCAGCCTGTGGTTCTGCTGAGGTGTACAGGAAGTTGGGTTGCTTTGACAGAACTCAACTTCCTGTGACTAAGCAGATGCAGAACTCTGTGAATGATCATCTTTTCAGCAGTGACTTTCTGTGAAGGTTTCTGTCTTCTGGTGTCCAGACGGTGAGACTGTTAGAGGCTCAGGAAACCTTTACAGGTTAAAATGACAAGAAATGAAGCCTTGAAATGTTTCATTCCATGTGTGATGAATTTTTATAAAATAATAGTTTCACCTTCTGAAATGAGTGAGAAAAACACTGAACTTCTTTTATTTTGTATCTGTATTTTTGGTCAGAAGTTTTCATACAATCCTGGGCATGAATGTCATATTAATTTGGAGTTTTTAATCTTTTATTTTAACTTTTGTTTTGTACCAGGTGAAATTCTCATACAACAAACAACTTAAACAATAAATTACAAAAAAATGCTAAATGTTTTACACAAATTTAAAGAAATTATGTGTTTTCCCTTATCTTTAGAGGTACAATGTAAACAGGTGTAAATGTTTGCCAATACATCCTCACTCATACCTTTAACTTCAGGACTTTCAAATATAGTCCACACACTTTCTATGAGGTTGACGACATCGGAGCCTCAGCAAAGGTTCCAGAAGTTTGATTTGATCAAATTTGAACAGACTATAAAACTGAGCAAAGAGAGTTTTCATAGCTCAGATGAAACAGAACAATTTTATGGTTGTGAATTGTGTTTATTGGTCTAAGTCTCTGCTGCACCGCGCCTTGGTCAGCCATGCACTGGTTTTTAAGGTGCTGTGTAAATTATGTATTGTGTGGTATTTGGCTGCAATGACAAGAAGTCACTCTGGGGAAGGTCAGGTGAATCAGGTCTGGAAACATACAAACATAGTTTCATTTGTCAATGCTGGTGGTGGCAGCATCATGCTGTGGGGCTGATTTGTGTCCAGTTTTACTGGAGCATTTCCCTGAGTAGATGGAATAAAGAAGAAAGGAGGTTGAAACTTGGAGAGAGATGGAGTTCTAGCAGAACAATAATCCAAAACATAATTAGGTTGAGAAATACAGGAAGCAGGAAAATACCAGTCTTATAAAATGGCTTTCCCAGAACCTTTAACCCCAACCCTGCTGAAAATGTATGGAAAACAAAAAAATAAAATAAATAATTCTACAATAAATTTAAATATTTGTGCACATGTCTGTGTATATGTCTGGAAATGAATTTTATTTTATTATTGTGAGTAGTGTAAAATTTCCATTAATTTTTATACAAATTTCAGTTGTCTACAGTGTAATCACGCTTTTCTGAAAAATAGGTTAAAATAATTTGTTAAATATGACATTCTATCCAATGACAGGTGAATGCGATGTAAGAAACTATAAGTAAAGAGGATGTTGTCTAATCTCAGCTGCTTGTCGTCCTGCAGGTTTTCGCTGGATGAAGAAACGGGCTGGGTCGTTCTGCGGGCCAGCCTGGACTACGAGTTAATGCGGCGTTTCACTCTGACCGTGCTGGCGAGGGACGGCGGCGGGGAGGAAACCACCGGAAGGATCCGTGTCAACGTGCTGGACATCAACGACAACACGCCGCTCTTCCAGAAGGAGGCGTACGTGGGCTCACTGAGAGAGAACGAGCAGGCGGTGCAGTCGGTGGCGCGGATCAGGGTGAGGTGTCGTTAACAGGCATGCAAACCAATCACACACTGGTTTATATAATAAAATACGAGTTGGTCTTAAACGTTATTTTGTCCAAAAGAACATCCAATCACTATTCTCTTTATAGCAGCTCTAAAGTGCTTCATAAACACACACCTGTGACCATTGCTGGTTTCACATATTAACCCTTTATGCCAAAACCAACATTTATGAAGGTATAAAAATGCTGTTTAGATGTTTTAGCTAATCTATTCCAACCTGAAATACTACTCAGACAAATAAACCTCAACATGTTTCCTGTTTTTTTGTTTTTTTTTGTTTTAGGCTCAAAAAACTTTGGAGAAAATTCACAAATAGTTTCTGCACCGCAATCATGCAGCAGATTTCACATCAAACCAACCAGCAGAAGGAAACATTTTGCACCTATTTAGGCATCAGGCCACAGTTGCCCTCTCTTCAGCAACAAACAGGAAGTGACTAAAGAGAGAAATTGCTTTTTTAAAATTATTATTTTAATCAACAGGAAATTCCAGTTATTCTTTATGAAACATTGATTGTTAAATCAGTAAGTAATACTTTAAAAATGTTGCAATGATGCATTGTTCTATCTCATTAATTAAGAAAAAAAAACCTTTAACTGGCATCAAAATATATCAGATGGTAAAAATATTACATTTCATTCAATAAACATCCTGATCTTGTGATTGTGTGTGAAAATGAAACTATTGTTTTCATTTACACTCAGGCACATCATTAAACTGCCTTTTGTTTTATTAGCATAGTGCCAAGTACACTACACACCTGTAGCAGTAATAACCCAATAATAATAACATTATGTCACACATGATATGGAGTCACTCACCACGACATGTTGAATGCTTGAACTGACAACTTTACCTATTTTCACCATCTTCACCATCTAATCAACCCTCCATTGTCTCCATCACACTCCCTGTACCTGCATGTAAAGAACATGTCAGTTTGACATTTGGTTTTTACTCCATTTTAACTTTAAAAATTATTTAGTTCAAACTCAAAATTAGACAATTTTAGAGAATATATTTATAATAATATCAGATAGACATTATGCAAAGAGAAGATGAATTCTACCTTCTTTGATATTCTTGTGCTGTTTCTTTTCTTTTTCTTTTTATGAAGCCAGGAGTGCATGAGGTTGTTCTTTTGTTCTTCTGCTCTGTGCTTACAGCCTGTTTTCAGCAGATGGCATTTTTCCCCTTATATCTGCATACAGTTAATAGGTGTGATCTTTCAAAATGTAAAACTATGTTTCATTCACATTGGTGTACAAATGTGTTTGTGCAGCATCATTAGAAAGTAACTTGTAGCGTTATATTTTATTATAAATCTATTTTTGTAACTTGTTAAGCTTCTGCAGATGTGAATTAGCTTATTCTAAAATCTGGAACAATTCAGGAAATGGTAACATTGTTTCAGATGTACAACGTCCCTTTTTAAATAAAGTTTATTATTATTATCAGCACAGAAAGATGCTCTTGGCTAAGTGACCTTTGTAGAAAATCTCCTTCCCATCTTCTACCCATCAGTTGATGGAACTTAAAATAAAATAAGTACAGTGCTGCATCATATTAACATGCCAACATGTTTTGATTGATTCTTCTTTTTCAGTTCTTGTTGTCGCTGCCGTCTGTTTTCCCAGTTTCACTGTAAAACCTGCACTGCTGTGTTAATGTGCATTGTGTTTCAAAAAGAAAACCAGTTAGCTTCAGTGTGTTGGCCATCAGTCAATGCCACACAAAGGCAGAGCTACACAGGCACAATTGTAACTAACGGCTCAGCGTTTGCTTTGATTGCACCCAGCAGAGAAAAACATCCCTTGAGGCTTGCTCGGCTGTACGGCGCACTGTGTGAACTGGTCTCAACGCTTGGCTCGCTGTGTTTGATTATTCTGAACGCTGCTGATATTAATACGTCGCCCAAGAGGAAAACAGAAGTCAGACACACAATTGTGT
Source organism: Poecilia latipinna (assembly GCF_001443285.1). Lineage (NCBI taxonomy): Eukaryota > Metazoa > Chordata > Actinopteri > Cyprinodontiformes > Poeciliidae > Poecilia > Poecilia latipinna. The sequence goes on along the minus strand of NW_015113603.1, from coordinate 25,462 downwards.
GTGTCAGCGGTTTGCCAGCGAACTTAGATGCTTTACACACAAGCACACCACTCTGGGAAGACAAAGCAAAGAGAGGATTTCCTGCTCTGTGGTATTTGCCTCAGAGGTTTTTGCCTCCTACTGCAGAGGTTCTGCTTTCATTCATTTTCCCTATGCTTATTCCTTTTCCCCTCATCTTTTTGATTTGCTGCCCCCGACTCGTTTTACCTTTGAGTGGGAAACAACTGTCTAGTGTGGAAGTGTTTGTTGAAAATTGATTTAGAAGGACAGCCTGGAAAGGAAAGCCGCTGCTTAAGAAGTTGTGGGGGAAGAAAGGTATTGCTTACTCAACATTTTGGCATTAAATGAAAGCATAGAGATATGTCTGTTATGCAGAGATACAAATGAGTGTTTCTGACAACCTGTCCAGCTTCTAATGATGCCAGTGAGGCCCAGTAGACTCTCCTCACAGCCGGAGGACTCATTTTAAAGTTCCTGCCAAATCAACAATAATGAGCCGGTGTCATCATCGCGGTGAAAGCTGCTGCGGATTAGTCCTTCAACAAACGGTTCCATCTTTCCTCTGCCTGCTTGGCTTGTCGTGGCTCAGTTGGTGTTCATCCAACACTGACGTCTGCACCACTAATAGCCAGAATCAGCTTTAATCCATCCAATAACATGCCACCGTTGACTGGCAGCTTCTTGGCTGCAGACTCCAGCTCAGACCTAAATACTTCATATAGTTCAGACATTTAAATTGAAAGATGAGCATTGTGTACTGCAACATCTGCTGTGCTACAGCTTGTTTTTTTATGTCTTACTTTTAAAACTTCAACTAAGACATTATGTTATAAGTACCACTCCCCCCTAACATCTGCCCACTTACAGGCCACTGATGAGGATTCTCCTCCCAACAACCTCCTGACGTACACCATCATTTCAGCTTCGGTTTTCCCTCAGTACTTCAGCATCATCATGGTGGAAGGCTATGCAGGTATTCTTATCTCTTCAACCTCAATATACTTTTTTTTTGTCAAAGAATTTCTACATTTTTGATTTTCTCTTAAAATTGTACAATAAAAGAGAAACAGTTCCTGGGAGCACCCTAAAATAGTTCAAACTGTCTGAAAGCAGCAGGGGTGTACTCAGTTTCCCACATCTTAGTTTCATTAACAACGGAAACAAAACTGAACCTTTTCCATTCCTGCTCTTTCTGCCCCAGTCATAAGCGTGACCAGGTCTCTCGACTATGAGCTGGTCCCCAAGGGGTTGATCTATTTGACAGTGATGGCCAAAGATGGAGGAAATCTGCCGCTTAACAGCACCGTCCCGGTCACAGTGGAGGTTATAGTAAGTACAACCTTGTCAGTGAATTAAATAAAGCTGCATTCCATCAATGTAAGTTTCCAGTTGATATTTGCCTTAAAATATTAGGGGGATACATGCACAGCGAACCCCTGGTATTTGGGTACCACAACTATCAGGGAATAGTTAAATTCTGCAAAAACTTGAGACCATTCAGACTATCACTGCTTATTTTCTAGTTTAAACACCAAATATATCTTCAAATGTGTTAATGCTCAGCAGTGGAAACTGTGTTGGTGCTGCCCTAGAAGCTAACACCCACAGTCTTCCTTATGTCTTACTTCAGGGGTTCAGCCAATCAGCACCATTTGGTGGCGCCGCAGCCCAAAGCGTATCATGTAGCGTTGTGTCCAGGTGTGCCAGCTTCCCAAGCTACATTTTCTTTGAAATATTTTACATATTGTTTATGGAAAAAGTCCTTGAATAGGCACATTTTCTGCAAATGTTTTGGAGTTACGATCCACATAAACACTGTTATCAGGTGAATCCATGAAAACCGAAACACTAAATTTCCATACGAGTCGGCAGACTAGGTCAGTAAAAAAATTAGGGTGGCACAACTAAGAAAAAGATAAAGAAAAGCCACCCTGAATCCTCCCGGAGGTGGAACAGTCAGTTTCACTTTAAATATCTGAGCTTAAATCTAAATTTTTGACTTTGTGTGGGTTTTGTGGGTAAGAGCCGTTCCAGTACATTTTTTAAGTCCTGATGAGTGTATGTAAGCTTTCAGTGACACATCTTCCTCTCTGTTTCACTCCTTTCTCTCTGATCATTTCTCAGGAATAGCACTAAACACCCTTTTGTTTTCCTTTGTTTTTTCTATTGACTTTTAAATTAAAAACTCATATATTGACCTTTGCTTAGAAACTGTAAATGCAGCCATCAAACCATAATGAGCAGATGAGGTCCACAGTCGCCAGGCCCCCAGACTCATTTCCCATGGAAGACATCCATTATACATCTTACTTTTTATTCATGAAAGGAGAAACGGCAGAGAAGAATGGATGAATATCCTTTGATATGCACAGACCATTAGGAATTCCTATACGCATCCCGCATGAGGGAGAAAAGCTGCTAAGACCAGTCAGGATAGATGTTCACAATCCAGCGTTCCCCCTATGTCTCTCTGCCTGTGTCTCTCTCTGTCGTGACTCTCACCACAGGGGTTTATCAGGAGCTGGCAGCATCACACTCACACAATCCTCTGCACCAGTGTAACTCGGAGCCCAAATGGATAATTGTCCCAGTGACTGTTGTTAAAGTGTTAACATTTCTCAGCAGCTCACGCAGTGGGGATCTTCTCTGTGAATAGCCAGACAACTGGAAATGTTGGTATGAAATGGAGTCTTATTCATGAGTGGGAGGCTGTGAGACGTTTAAATGCTCTGACTGAAGCTGTTTTAAGGCAGCTGTTGTTCCACGTTAAAGGAATTTATCTGTCATTTCTTCCCTTTACATTTTTATTACAAACTAAGTTATTACTTTTCAAAATCACCACCGTAAGCATCAATTTATGTATCCAACCATTTATTTATTCTCTTCTGCTTATCCAAGAAGAAGGGTAACAGGTCCAGGAAGGAACCCCACACTGTACATGTCTCTCACTAAACACACTGGGATCCACTAGAATGAACTGGCCAACACACACACACACACACATCTAAGGAGAATTTAGAGAGACTATTTAACCTGACAGTCATGTTTTGGGACGGTGGAGGAAGCCGGAGTACCCAGATAGAACCCACACATGCACAGGGAGAACATGCACAGGAATCTAACCAGGACCTTCTTGCTGCAAGGCAGCAGTGCAACCAAGTGTGCCACTGTGCAGCCCAGCTATCTGTGGATCTCCTACTCCGTCCCGTCATTCATGAACAAGACACTGTACTTGAACTTCTCCACTGATTCTTGACCTAAGGCCTCATTCTTTGACCTGACCCTGCATAATCTTTGTTTGCCACCATATCATTCTATTGTGATCTTTATGTCACAATTTCTGGAAGTTGCATCTGTGATGGAGGTCCTAAACATGACCCGTTCAGTAAGCATGTCTCCAGCCTTCCTTGGAAATTGAAGATCTCCTCAATAGAGTCGTCTGCCAGATGATCCCAGTTCACTCGTTTGGGTCTATCAGGTTTGTCCTGCAGCCTGCTCTGCTACCAGAGCCGACTCACTGCCTTTAGGTATTCAAATGACTTCTGTCTCTCTGATGTTACGTTACAAAACTGCTTATTGACCTTTCTCTGAAGGTGACCTGACTCTAAGAACACGTATGAACCACCTTGTGCTGCATCATGGTGTTGGTTATGGACACCCCATGCCTTACAGACAAAAGTTCAGTAACAAGATATGTCCTGGTTAGGGAGGCCATTCCTCCCAGTTACACCCCTGAATTAACACCAGGCATCCCCACATGGTACCTCCAGTGAACATCAAGAAGCCCAGGTAAACTGAGCTGCTCTTCAAGTTCATATGTATTGAAAAGTTGAAACCACAATGAGTTGATCCTCTTTGCTCACTGGGACGCAGTTCATCACCAAGGTTCTCATCCAGGGGTTTGAGGGCATCACCCACTCAAGGCCTCTCTCCTCAGGCCATTTCGTAGGAGGAAATCCAGACCTCCTTCAGGAGTTTGGTTCCAGAACCCATACTTTAAATGATTCCAACTATATAGAATTAGTATTGCTCAACCCACATACCAACTCCAACGTTTTTTCTGCCAGCAAAGTATGTCTCTGTCTTCCAAAAGCCAGATTATGCTGCAGGGAATTAGCATGGTTAGACCTGGCTTACATGCCACCTGATGTTTCTCTCCTCAGAGTCTTTGCCATCATTAAAGGGGTTTTCTATTACTTCTTCAGTCTGAGCCCAGTCAAGGCTTAACCCAGAGGCCTGGTTCCCTAATCCTGATGATCTTCACCTTGTGGTCTGCTGTTCATAGGGATAATTGAGATATTTACCTAGAGATAACATCGAGCTCATTAACCATACTTAAATGTCATCTTCTGGTTCAACATTTTTTGTTTAGAGCCTGACTTACAACTAAGACACTGATTGTAAAACCTTTTCCTACTTTTATTGACTTAAATCCCACAGATGTTAAGCTAAATCCCAAGTCACAGTGGAAACGGCAACTAGTTTTTAGATCTTTAATGTTTTTTTTATAATTTCTCCCACTGTTTGGTGCATCAAAATGAACTGTTGTTTATGCTTATTCCCACCTGCAGGATGAAAATGATAATCCACCTGAGTTCAGCAAACCGTCTTACATCGTCAAAATCCCAGAGAACCTTAATGCTGGTGAGTTTGGTGTCCAGTTGTGTTTCCTTCATGCATTTTAGCCTAAAACTATTTCAACCATTCAAACGTTGAAGCGTTCCAATTTTTCTGGACTTGACAGTAATGAATTCTCCTACTTTTTTAGTTTGGGAAGTATCTAACTATTTTCCTGCAAAAAAGGAATAAAATGATTCCCAGTTAGCCACGTGCTAATTGAAGGCTAACTACCTCTCATCACTTTTAGCTGGAAAATGCCATTCAAAATGTAAAGGGTTCACAGGGGATTTTGTTTTCACAGTTAGCAGTGGTTTGCTAAAGTATAGAAACCCTTTAATTAATTCATTTATTTATTTTTTTGCAATCTTTTAATTACATCCACAAACCTTTTTATATAGGTTTAACATTATCTCACTACAGCAGGTCTCATTAGTTGAACCACTATGAGCCGAAATGAGGAAGACCAACGATGTTAGCTTGTGGTAGCACTAAGGTGGTTTCCTCCAAGCGTATCAATGCATATTAAGTGACACTCGATGTTTCAATTATTACAATTGACTGTTATGAGGAAATTTTAACTTTTTATGGGTGGTTGCGATACCTATTCTACCCTGATGTATCTGACACAATAACATAAAGCTTTCTGTTCTAATAAATTTGTGTTGATGACAGAATCAATTAAAAGATATGTATGTTTTACGTTAAGCAGTCATATCAAATGTAGATGAACCATAAATGACGTGGTTTTCCGTTTGCTGTTCCAGGACTGTTGTAGTTAAAGTTGTCTTGCAGAACCTTACTCTGTAGAGCTCATAATTTCGGCTTCACATGTGGCAGTAATGAATTCACCTCAGCTGTAAAACAATATTTAGATGCTTAACTTTACCAGTCATGCAGACGTGTGTGGATCAGTGTTATCCAGAAGTTGGTGAACTGGGAAAATACAATTAGATGTGCTCTTTGTTCAAAGAATACCTGTTTTTAAACTGCCTGTTAACTTGAAATCAGCTCAGTTTCTTACAGGCTTATCACTGCATTTATGCAGTAAATGCAAATGTCTCTAATTAGATTTGTGGGTTGCACAACAAACACATCTCTCAAACACTCCGTTAAGTGTATTTGCATATTCAACCAAGAGCTTTGTCTTTCTTTTGGATATTTTTTCTGCAGCTTCAGGTGTGACATGTTTTAATACGTCTGTATTCTCTAACCTGTGCCGTCTGTGTTTTGTTTCAATACTGTTTGGAAATACTCTCTCAGAATGCGGAATATTGGCTCCTCAAGGGAAATCGCTAGCTGCTGCGCTCATTCTCATGCATGTGAAGCCTCTTTTCTTCCCAGACAATAGATTAGTTTCCAGTCGCAAGAAGAAAATGGGATATTTGACCGCCCCTTTCTCTCTCTTTTAGCTGCAGCAGACGCTGACCATGCTTTATGTTTCGCACACTATTTAGTGGAGCACTTCTTTGAGCGGCTTGAAGGAACGCTGAGGTTTAGAGCAGTATTTGGCCCTGAGGTGGAGGCCTAAGGCTGGCTCTTCTAGACGGAGCTTAGGGCTTGCCCTGCGGCTCTGGCAAGCATCTCATCCCCTTACCAGCCTAGCTATTGATCAGCTCTGTGCCAAATAACAGTCTGATAATCCACTAATCCATAAACCCACTCACTGCCATGCCATCAGTGTCACTGTGGAGGGGGGCGGTGAAGAAATTAGCTCTACCAGCTTTGTTGCAAACTGTCTCTGCAGCTTGTCTTTCTCTGATTGTTTCCTCTTTTAACTGGACTCAACAACATCTCTTCTCATACAATGAGTTGTAACTTTATTTGTGTCTCTCTTCCACATTATTCATCGTACAAAGGGGCAACAGTGCTGGTTGTAAATGCAACTGATTTGGACGCCTCGCGGGAGTTTGGCCAGGCCTCTCTCATCTACTCCCTGGAAGGCTCCTCTCAGTTTCGTCTTAATTCACGCTCAGGTATTTTAGTTTGTGCATTTTAATACACACTGTCACCTCATACTAACTAATCTGTGGACTTTCAAGCTGCCTAAGTCTGCTTAGATCAGCTTTTACTCAAGTCGTTTACTTTGTTGGCGGACTGCATTGTGAAAGCCCTGATCACTCATCTGTGAATGTTTGCACCTTTTATTACTTCTCGGTTTATCCTGAAATGTTCAGCTGCTGTAATGTTGGCAGTATGAATGTTTTCTGCTGCTTTTTTCTGTTTCAGGAGAGATCACCACCACAGCCCTGCTGGACCGAGAGCAGAAGTCAGAGTACATCCTGATAGTGAGAGCTGTGGATGGAGGAGTCGGGCCTCAGCAGAAGACAGGCATCGCCACTGTAATAACCTTACAGTCATCTTCTAAATTAACAAATTGTCTTAGCAAAGTCTGGTTTTTGTTTCAGTATCTCATTGGTTTACTTATTTTTGCCTTTTGGTCAAAAATCATGATAATGCTCTGCCAAACTTTCAAACATCTGAGTCAGAATAATAGCTAGCATAAATGATGGAAAACTCAAATCTGATATAACATTCATGCCTCTAATGAGTTGATGCAAGATTTTCACCAGAGTCCTGTATTTGTGTTGGATATCATGATTTTTCATTACATCATTAATATTATATGAAGAAGATGATACAGTCTCCTTTCCACCCTGATTTAGGTGAACATCACCATCCTCGACATCAACGACAACGCCCCAACGTGGCGAGACGAGCCGTACGAAGCCAACGTTGTGGAGATGAGTCCAATCAACACTGATGTTATCTCTGTGAGTCCATCCTGCCCAACCTTACTGCACCACCCAGGTGTTCATAGCAACAGTGGTAAACAACAACAAAAAATATTTTATTTTGTCTTCTTATTTTATAATTAGTTAAGTCAAAGACAACAATGATTCATATGCCTAACCTTCATCTGTCTGTAATGTCTCCCACCTCCCTGAGATCGGGTCATTGAAGCAACAGGGAAAGAAAATCACAAACATTCCTGTGCCAAGCAACACTCCAGCTCCTTCTGGAGGATCTCAAGAAAGAACTTAGAGTTCTTTTACTGAGTTCTGGGTTTTTCTCTTGGTCCCGTCCCTGTGGCACGGGTCTAGAAAAGCATTAAAGGGGAGCTCTGCTTCAAGCTTCCCCCAGCTGAAGCATCTCCTCTCCATTTCTATAAGACTGAGTCCAGACACCCTGAGGAGAAAAGTAATTTCAGTCTCTGTAAAGGCAATATCTTGTCACAGTTACAGCAGCTGTCTGAATGTAGAAAAGTAAGAGCAAAACTCTTTCCAGCTGCACAGCATCCAGAACCAGAACCAGAAATAATCGTCCAAACATGCAACAGCTCAATCAAACCGAATCAGTCAGATCCAACATAGCAGAGTTACTCCACCATAAATAGGCCTCTAAAGACGACAGTAGTTTCCTGTAAAATTCCTAGATGGCAGATGGCTACAAAAGCATCTTACTGGAGTTATTTCAGCTCAAGCGTATAGCACTATGTACATTTTTATTGTTTAAGGTCAATAAAATCAATTTCTTTTCCAGAAACGGAGAAAAACTTCAATATAAAAACATTTCTTTAAAAAGAGCTGAATATCTGGGCTTCCTAGTTCTTTAACATAACTGCCCCAGAACATCCGGACTCCACTATATAACATCTCAAAGTTTTTCAATTATGGATTGCACATAAAAAAACAGCAGCGAGATCAAATATTTAAGGCTGCTTATTAGAAAAGAAAAATATATTCCTCTTATTCAGCTGAAGTTTTACTGTAACTGAGGAAGGAGGGAGGAGTCGGCTTCCCGTACTGATAGACTAATATCCGGAGCAGTTTAGGTCGACTGAACTCCGCTATTACCCCAAACTCTCCCTGAACTGTTGGTGTCTTTGGCAGTGTGTTGTTTGTAATTAAGTCCTGATTGTCCATTAATTAAAGAGGCGTCACTGAGTGTAATTAAAGGAGTCTGATTGCTAATTAAAGTGTAGCCTGTAGTTATATGCATAACAAATTATTCAGCTTCCAGGCAGAAGAGGAGGCGAGGAGCCGTCTTGCAGAGCAGAGTGTGAAACGAAGAAGAGTTGGGGAAAATCAAATGAAGGCGACGGACTCCTCTCCGCCAAAACGTTGCTACTTTTTCCACTTTGTTGGATCTGTTCCTCAGTTGACTTCATTCACGCTGCATCCAGCGATGCAATGCATACTCTATGTGAATGTCTGCCCTCAGTGGACAGACACTATTGCCCCTCTGTACACTTTTCAATGAATTTGACCATCCAGGCTCACAGTTCAGTAATTGGCCCCAGTGTAGCCCGGGTCCATCCAGTGTTTCTATGGCGACTGGAAGCCACCTGCTGATTCCTTGTGGAGGTGTCCAGTGAGCCGATGAATTTGGCTGCTGTGCCCAGTCCAAGGATCAACCCACTCAAATCTCTCCGCTCCCCACTATCAGCCTTTAGCCTCTTACATTCAGCTCCAACGTCTCCTGCTAAACCCGTTCTCCTTGCCTCTCCCACCACAACCAGCTGTGATCAGCCGGGCAAATGTAAATTTGCTCACGATCTCTGAATGTTCTCGCTCAGACCGGTATTGATTACTTGAACGCAGCTCATCCAGACATTTATCCACTATTTTTTTCACATTCCTCGTCCGTGTATTTGCTAATCAATGAGTCTCAGAAATGCCAGCCTAACATGTCGTCTTAATAATTAAACGCTCACAAAAGCCTTTGTTCCTCTAATGACCAATTAACCATTTTCCAGCAATTTTAGTCAGCACTCTGAATAATTGATTGGCTCTTTAAAAATCAGCCAGTGTTTTAGCTCGGCTTCAGGCTCCTCTCTCGGATCATCCATCACAATTGCATGTCAGAAAAAAACTGCAGCCACTTTTCTTTTAGCTGGCTGAGTTACAGCATCAGGAAGGTACAGTGCCTAGGAAATGAACTTTCATATCACAACCACAGACATTCAAGCATTTGGTGGGACTCTGCGTTGTACCTCAGCTTAATCATGTACAACTGGGAAGAAGACACATCTGAAGTGTTTGGAAGCCAGCTCTAGTTCGCCTGGAAAGTTCGGTTAGTTTGGAGAGGTGTGAATGCACAGTTGAGCTCTGAAGCAGACCAATAATTACGAACCCTGGTCCTTCTAACGGTTAGGAGGACCAGAGTTGGTAATTTTTGGTTTGGACCTAACCTCAGCCTGGTTGAAGTGAACTCTGGTGCGGTTTGAACTCTTATGTGAACATCAAGCGGACCGGAGACCACTCCAAAACCAGGAAGAGTTTTTGGAGCGGTCTCTAAAGGTTGTATCACCCATGGCATTCTGGGTAAATACAACCAAAAGAAACAAGTGTGTCTAGCATTAACTAGTTCGTGGTCTTCAGCCTAAAGAGAAATCCTCCAAATGCTAAAATCTGACGCCACTCCATTTTTCTTTAAAATGTGTTCAGTGTCTTCTTCAGAGGTTTTCATGTTGTTTCCTACAGTCGTTCTGGGTGCAGCTTCTGACTGAACTTCTGACTGTGACTGGACTTAAAGGTGTTGACTCAGTGGGCAACAAGCTAAAGCCTTCAGATTCTTATTTCTAAAAAAGTTTGGAAACCATTCAAGTCATTTTCCTTCTGCCTCACAAGTATTCAGCACTTTGCTGAACTGTATTAGTGACAGACCAACAGGAAGTTTATGGCTGAAACGGGACAGAATGTGAAGGTCTGGTTGGTAGTGAGTCTTTATGTGAAGATGTTGTTTTATCAGTCCTCTTTCAGTTTCTCTTATTCCTGTGTTCTCTGCTTTGTTTCCTCATCTCCTCTTTTTTTCTCTCCTTCCATTTTCTTGTCATAAATCATTCCTGTTCAAAAAGCTTCATCTACCTTTTGCTCTTTCCCCACACTAAAGGTGTTGGCAGTGGACCCAGATAATGGGGGAAATGGGACAGTGGTGTACAGCATAAGTCCTGCAAACCCCTTCTACACCATCGACAGCAGAAACGGGAAGATCCGGACCAGCGGTGTCACACTGGACCGGGAAAGCACCAGAGACACGGAGCTGATGAGGAAAATCGTAGTGTCTGCTGTTGACCGTGAGTACTTTCCCTACAGCTCTGTGTGTTTGCAGTTTGCATATGTTGACCTCCTGCTCTATAAATGTGCCTAACTCAGGGGTTTCCAAACTGCAGCCCAGGGGCCATTTCTGGTCCTCCAATTCATTTTGTGGGGAGCAAATCTTTCTTTCAAGTAAACTCTACCTTTTAGGGTAACATTTTCACTGACAAATAGTCTGAATTAAAAAATATCAGGTACATCAAAAATTATTTCTCATTTATTAACCAGGTTTCTGTATCTATGTTAATATTTCAGTAAATAGAACCGTAAACTTGAAAGTAGACTTCTCCATTGCTAATACAGCAAAAGCTTTAGAAGAGTGTCCATTACCCCAGCCCTGCTGCTGAGCAAAGTCTGAGAAATGTTTTATAGCTCAAAAACAAAATAAAATCAGAGTATTGGAAATTGTGTATACCTTATAATGAAACATTTGTGAAATACAGTTTTGATCCTACATATCACTTTTCTACAAAAATATGTTGTGTTTAAGTTAAAATTGAGAAAATAAAAATTTCACTATAGAAAAATGTTGTTTTTTGGCCCCACAGGTTTCCAACTTAATGATTTTGGTCCTTGTGGTAAAACGTTTGGACACCTGGTCTAACTTATCAAAGCAACCTGGAAACAAACTGCTGTAATTCGTTCTCTGGGTTTTTCTGTCGGTGGACTCTACGGACCAGGACATGCACTCTTGTGTTGTAGTGTGTGTGTGTGTTTGTGTGTTTTGTCTTTATGTGCCCTTCTGGCGCCCTCTGTAGGTGGCACACCTCCACTGCATACATCAGCCAGCACCACAGTGTCTGTCAACCTGCTGGATCTGAACGATAACGACCCGACCTTCCTCAACCTGCCGTCTGTTGCAGAAGTGCCAGAGGGACTTCCCATTGGAACCTCGTTTTTTAGGGTAAAAATAAGAGAAGTTTTCATGTATAAAGGCATATTGCACAAATATATGGATGGTTTTTATATCTTTATAGCTTGTCTGTCTGAAGTTTATTAAAGTACTATGAACATTCCCTGCTCTAGGTGCAGGTAGTGGACCCAGATCAGGATGCGAATGGCCGCGTTACGATGGTGCTGCAGATGGGTATGCCCCGCCTTGACTTCTACCTCAACACCTCCACCGGCGTTCTCACCTCCACGGCGGTGCTGGACCGGGAACAGATCGACCAGTATCAGCTGAGGATCATCGCACACGACGCTGGGGAGTTTCCTCGGACCTCCACTTCAACGCTCACTGTCTCAGGTGACTTTTGATTGGCTCTCTCTGCTTGAGAAACTTCCAAACCTGCTGACTGAACGGTTTTTATTCTGATGACTTAATTAATTATGGCAGATGGTGAGCTTCATGCATGTGAGGGAGCTGCTGAAGAACACACTGCCACCTCCTGGTGGGCTTTATAAATACAGATGAGATGAAGGGAAATGAAAATGCAGTACAGCTTCATTCACATAATAAGAATTGTTTTGTCTTTTAAAAGTTTAGTCTCAAAATGTACAAAAACACACAACTGTAATCCAGATGCTAGATGAAGCAAAAACAGAGAAAGTTTGTGTGAAAAACTAAAATCAACCCATCAGATATTTAATTCTTTCTGTATGACTTTTTCAGTCTTTCATATCATATCATTTTTCTTTATGCAGCGTAACTTGATCCAGTTTCTCTCTGGATCTGTCGACCTTGGTTCCATCTTTAATGAACATCGTTTTAAACATCTTGTGGTTCCTTCAGGAGCAAAAATGGAAACGTGTGGTGCTGAACTTTTATGTTTTTACTTCCAACTCTTATTAGTAACCATTATGATATTATTAGATTTTTTTTATTGCATTGTCAGGAATTTGAACCTAACTGAGGCCTGTGTGTGTGGATTTATTTATTTATTTTTTTTTTTTGCAGTTTCACTGAACTTTGCGTTGTCTGAACTTGGGTACATTTTCCAGAGCTCCGTCTACTTGGAGACCTTTCAGCTGTTTTAACTAGTGATAAAGAAATTTCCCATCTTTAGAAAGATGCACTTCCTATTTTTAAGTGACATCATAACAAGTTAAAGTCATTTCAGCCCTTTGCTGTTTTGTTCTTATTCAGTTTTGGTCACTTCATACTCAGCTTTCTGTTGGGTATAAAATCAGGACTCTGGACTGACCAGCTGAGGATTTTATGATGTTTGGTATCTGCTTTGACAAATTAAAGAACTTTTTGAGGTTCTACTGCAGGAAAATGTGATTTTCTTGTAAATATTTACAACTACCAGCTCCTTTAGAGTAACTTAGGTTTTCTCAGAGACTATAATCTGACAGAAGATCAGAAACAACATAAATAACATGAGTGCAATGCAAGCCTTTCAGATTATACTATTGAATAATTCACTGGGATATATCAAGATTCTCTGACAATTTATCTTTATATTTAAAAATATTTGCCTACAGCTGCAGATAAAATGATGTGTTATTGCTTAAGGACCTGAATACAAAATAAAGAGCAAAAATAACCACGATTAGTCATGAAATAGTGAGGCTGCTTCTTACTACTCTTCCCAGATTGTTGCGCAGCAACAGTTGCTTCTTTAAGATCATTCATCTCTTTCCACCTTGGCATTAACAAACTACCAAAACTCCTGCTTTTCTGCAGCTGTTAATTTTCCCTCTTAAGCTTCGACTGTTGCCTCCAAAATGCTTAAATGTCAAAGACACCAGTGTCACCATGACAGTTAGGAGGTTTTAAATGACAAAGGAATTTTATTTTTACAAGGCTTCGCCATTTAAAACCCGGTTTACTTTCAACTCGTTTCCAGTGAACCCAGTTAGCTACTTTCACTACTTTAGCCGTACTCTGCTGCCTTACTTGTCCTCATGTGCATCTATCTGTGTGCTGGTGTGTCTCTGTCTGTGTGTGTGTTGGTGTGTGTTGGTCAGTTCTGGATGTAAATGATGAGACGCCCACCTTCAACCCCAGACTATACAATGTGTCCCTGCTGGAGAGCGTTCCCAGAGACCACGTTGTCGCGCGACTCGTCTGCTTTGACAAAGACGCTGGTCTCAACGCAGAGCTTAGCTACTTCATCACAGGTCAGAGGTCACAGCGGTTACATGTTTTGTGTTTGTGGGTTACATGTTGTACATTTCTATGAACTAATGCATTGTAGCGTGAGGCTTCAGTACTTCCATTCATCCATGTCTGTGGCAGTTTGTTGATCTCTCCTAAATAAATGCAGTGGTTTTTTGTTGTATTTAGTCTGGAATTCTGTTTTTTGTTTTACTTTTGCAGGAGGGAATCAAGACGGTAAATTCAGTGTCGGTTTCCGAGACGGCATTGTGAGGACTGTGGTGGGCCTGGACAGAGAGACTCAGGCGGCTTACACTCTGGTCATCGAGGCGATAGGTGGGTCAGAAGTTTACATCCTGCTGTCTGAAATAAATGTTCGCAAACGTCTGCATGTCTTCAACTGTTTTGGTTAGACCAACAGAAAGCATCACATCGTTTTGAAATGGAAAGAAAATGATGATTTGAAAATAGAAAATCTGAAAATTGTGGCTTCAGCCCCACTGACACAGTCTTTTATAGAACCTTCCTTCGTAGCATTTTCAGTTTCAGGCTGTTTGGAGTTAGATCTCAGCTGGCTTAATATTTTGTTTATTATCAATAAAAACTGAAGGCAGGTCAGGTTTTATATGAAAACATTTGTTGTAGTCAAATGTTTTATTGCAGCAACTTATAGATTTGGGTGAACCAAGGTTTACTTTAAAGGATGTCAGAGAGGAGATGTGGTCCTAGTTACCATGGCAACAGAAGGAAAGCAGAAAACTTGGAAAAGATTATAACTTTGAGTTTCATCTGACATTTTTGTAAGTCAGATGTTAAGTTGAAAATCTCAGTTTTGTCCTAATTTATTCCTGAATTTGGGCAGGAGGACCACACAAAATCAGATGACAAATGCCATCCATGTCCAGACTTTAACTAGGCCATTCTGACAGTCATTTTGATGTAACCATTCCATGCAGCTCTGGTTGGAGATTCAGTTTGATCTTTATTTAGCTCTTTCCAAACCAAACTGACTTTATCACTGCTGCTGAAAGGAGACATTCCCGCATCCTGATGCTGCCACCACCGGGGCCATATGCAGCTCAGACACAGAAGCCCGGATATTTGGAACAGACTCAGAGCTGAGCTGTGGACATCTGCAGCTCCTCCAGAGGCATGATGTCAAACCCATTTTTCATTTCTTCTAATTCATATTTATGGTCTAAAATATTTAAAAGTCTGAGTTGATCATTTGGATAATATTTCTTGACCACTTTTGCATGGAACTGTAAATGTTTGTCAGGTTGTTCTCAGCGGTGCGTTTTCTCTTACAAATAAAAGTTCCCTTTTCTGTGTTTCTTGTTTCTGAACATATGATGGGAAAATGCTGCTTGTGGTGATTTCAGACTCTTGCTCAATAGCTTTTGTTCCTGTTTGAAAAACATCTCTGAGGTTTTCCGTTTTGTCAGGAGGATTGAATCAGGGCAGCTTATCTGCTGGAGGCACCGGAGAATCCAACAGAGACGATGTGAAATGGAGCAAGACAAGAGAGTTACAGCTGCTCTGGTTTACAGGCAGAGGGAGAGAAGTGAATAAAGGGCCAACATTGTTTCAGTCATAATTCAGTCCATTATGCAAAATTCTAAAATGGTTTGGAAATGGCAAAAAATGTTAGGAGATTTTCTGCATGGATCTGTGAATGAAAGAGAGAACAGTAGCAATTAGCAGCAGTAGAGGCGGTGAATGTGCCTTTCTCAAGGTTTATTTGATTAGATGGAGCAACAAAGATCAAACTGAATCTAAACACTGCAGCAGTTGAGGCTGTGCTGATATATAATGAATGTTTTCTGAATGTTTTTGGTGTTTCTGTCATTCAGACAACGGTCCAGCAGACAGCCGAAGGACGGGGACGGCCTCCGTGTTTGTGGAGGTTCAGGACGTCAACGACAACCGGCCCATCTTCCTCCAAAACAGCTACGAGACCAGCGTTCTGGAAACCGTGCCCATCAGAACCAGCATCCTTCAGGTGGGGCGAGCCTGGACGCCAGCAGCACTTTAACAAATTCAAGACTCAGTTTGCTTCACATTTACTGAGTCATTTATGAAGGTCTGGTATTTTGGCCAATTTAAAATCACTTCTGTTTTTATAGTTCTTTCTAAAATGACCAATACCCTCTGGTAAAGACGGGTAAAGAAAACTTTAAAAGTGAATTTATCTTTTATTGCAGAACCAAGACTCCGCATGTATAAAAACAGAGTCCAGTTTGTTACCCATTGTTATGTACAGTGGAGGTTCTGTGGTGCTGTGGGCCTGTTTGTCCTCTGAAGGCCTAAACATGAATGTGTCATCATTGGAATTATTCTGATAGAACATAACTGCAGTAGATTAATTAATTACGTAGATAGAAACACGTAATAATTTAATATTTCTCTCTCTCTGTAGTCTTCTAGAAGGTGTTGCTGTTCCTGGTTTTGGAAAATGATGCAGATCGATTCCAGCCAAACCATCTGAGATGATTTTATTTTAATTTTTATACTATTTTACATCAGGATCAGACTGAATTTGGTCAGTGTGGCTCAGAAATGTGTTGAAAACATCCAGTTTTCCCCAGCGGCTGTTTGAGTCCCTAATAAAGTTTTTTTCCCGGTGTTCTGCATCGCGCCTTGTTGTCGCTCGTCTTAGACAATTTTATAACAAATACATCAAAGAAACTTCCAGCAACAGCTTCAAAAGCTGTTTTGATCTAATCAGTGATCAGTCAGTGATGGTCAACCTGTCAGATTTCAGTGACGTAGTTGAGCAGACAGGGCGTAGTGATGTGGGACTTCATGTTGGGGTCGGGCTGCAGCGTCTCCGAGGCGACATGCCGGGTCACACGTGTCCTGTCGCGCTGGTGCGGCAGGCGGTAAGGCGGTCGCCTGAAGGACAGGTTGTAAGAGCGGCGGTATGATCCCAGTCTCCTCCAGGTCTTTAGCTGCGGCTCAGAGGACAAGCCTCTGCCGCGGGTCAGTCTCTCCCCCGGGGCGCAGCTCCTCTCCAGGTCGCCCTCCGAGGTCGTCTCCGAGCGCCTGTACACCGCCAGGAAGGCCGCCAGGCCGGCCAGCAGCAGGGACAGACCCAGCACCACCATAATGGTGAACTCTGGGTCATGCATATCTGAGGGATGAGACGGAGGCTGCAGGACGGAGGGAGAGGTGGAGGTGGTGGCTGACAGGATGGAGGCAGTGATGTTCCCACCAGGAGAGGTGGAGGTGATGTTGGAGTTTGGGTCGGTGGTGTTCATGTTGTCTCTGCCCTGGACGGAGAAAAACACCGTCATGGCAAAATGTTTTTAAAACAAATTATGAGCAAGTTTATTTTCTGTTTGTTTTTTTATCACTGTTAGCAACGGCTTTTTGTGGAGCATGACTTCATGGTCTGTTTGGATGTGGAGTCAAAGCTAACAGTGGTGGGATTGTGATGCAATGAGCTTCGCTGACAAACTTCTTTCATAAGTTCATAATTATAATTTTCAGCCATTATGTCCTGAATTAACGCGTCTGATTCCTTCTAGTGCAGAATTAAGACAAACGTCTCCAGTCAATGACATAAAAGTCGGATCAAATGTGACATGAGCCTTCAGACTGCAGACACTTTGAAAACAATCAGATAAATATCTGAATTAGTTCCACATCTGGAAATGATCGATCAGGTTTTTGGGGGTGAAAAGATCAGAACTGGGCTGATCAGACTGCAGGGAAAAAACAGATTTGAGTTTTATTTGCCTGCTGTATGAATGTAGCCTTAGAGAGGCCTAGTCAAAGCCTGGCCCTGAATCCAAATGAGAGTCTGTGACGTGAATAAACGTGGTTGAGTTGTTTTGCAAAGAAGAACAGACAAACTTTTCAGCCTCTGTTAGAGACACTCCAAAACTTTGACTTAAGGGGGTAAAAACAAATTTATGCCATATTTCTGTAAGATTTTAACTGTTTGTTTTTGTGTTACACAGTGAAATTCGTGGTTGCTACCAGACAGAATGTGGAAAGCGGATATGAAAGCTATTACACTGCATCAAAATGCCATTTCAGCTCCGGACTTGGCCAGTCAAGCTTATGAAGCTAATGGAGGTTCATTTTAGGGTTTATTTTGTATATTAAAATCATACACCCAAGGGCTTACAATATATATACACACACAATAATGCATAGAAATGACTGCATGCACGCGTAGACGCAGCGAGTGTTCGGCATTTGCAGCAATTATGTAGCTATTAAATCAAGGACTACAAAACAGTCAATGGTTGACAGGCTTTCTTCAATGTAAAACAAATTGGGTTTATTAAAACGCCCCTTGTAAAATGCAAAGCAGCCACCAACTCTACCTCCGCCTCCCCCCTCATTCAGCGCGCCCCCATCTTCAGCACGGTAACATTTGTAAATGTCATCATCCTTAATTCAGTGGAGACAAAGCATGGCTTATCGGTTTAAGGGAAACACATTGGGACGTGAAATTATTTTTAAGACCAAATGCCAGGAAAACTGTGAAAAGGCCAGTGGAGCAGGATGACTCGTTAGAGAGTCAGTTCATTAGTCAGAGCCTCCATGCACATCGCATCCACACACACATTCACACACACACCCGACTGGAGACACACATTTCTGTCTCACCTTCAGGTACTGCAGCCGGCTCATGCTGCTGATTTGAACCTTGGCAGCTCCTGTAGTTCTCATTGGACCACACCTGACATCTCACTGCTCAGCTGTGACCAACCTCCTTCATTCTGCACAGGTTCACCAACATTAAAGTCTAACTGCTAACGCTGGAAAACTGGAATTTCATTTAAAGTATTTACCAGGTCTGGAAGAGCAACAAAGCTAAGAGGATGGAAAATATTTATGTTTGGAGAAAATTTCCTACCAGTCATTGATGTTCCATCCATCCATCATTACATTCATCCATCCTTCCTTTCTTCCTTCTTTTCTTCCTTCCTTCCTTACTTACCCACAGTTTGTGCTTTTTGCAGGCTTATTAAATCCTGTCCTCTGTAGGAATTTTAAAACATGTCTATTTTATCTTTAAAGATAAAAATAACTTGATGACTTCAGAAGTTTAAGTTTGGAAAAGTCTGAAATATTAACGCATATCTCTAAAGTTCTTCATAATGACAAAGCTTTGCTTCTTTTACAATCTTTTCCTTTTGGCTTCATTTTACTCTTTTGTATTCTATTTATTTGTATTTTTTATATCTTGATCCAATAAGTGAATGTATTAATGACTGGATGGATGATTGTGACTGTGGATTCTAACATTTCTAATTATTTTTCATGTAAAGCCAACTCTCTGTGCTCTGCTCTGTCCACATTCTCAGCCACATGTCAGAAAACAGCAGCAGCTCTGAGCCTGATTCCCATCTCAGTCTGTTCACACTGAGTCCAGGCTGCAGGATGCTTTAACAAACTTTTTTCTAGTTTCAACTTTCCAAGTTCAGTTCTGTTAAGTCGAATAATAAAAAAAATTTTTTTAGGAAGAAGTGTCATTAATATAAAATGAATGCCTGGTGGAAAACATACTCACTCCGTCTGAAGTCTCCTTAGCGCAGCACCTTTCTGGGTTCCAGTAACTGTGGTAGAACCTGTTCTTTGTGAATCCACATAGTACTTGTTTTTCTGCCTTAAAGTGCTGCTTTCCCAGAAACGGAGCGGGGAAGCGATGGGGAGGAAAACGGGGAACAGCAAAGAAAAGGGGGCAAAACGTGTGCAGCAAATTAAAATGTATGTTTTTCTGCTGTTCCAGTGGAAAGGAGCTAAAGGGAAGGCAATGTATTTAAGTCAAAAGTTTTGTGAATATTTTCTCTTTTCATGCTTCACAGGATCACATTTAAAACGACATGTGCAACAAGTTCTTGCTCTCTGTGGCCCCTGTTGTAGGGCCAAAGTGGTTCACTCCGCAGTGTAACACTCTATTCATCACTCAGCAGTCTGACCCCCCAGCGTCATCCTCCTCCTCTTCCTCCCCGTACTCCTCTTTCTCCTCTCCTCTCCACGTCCCTTTATAAAGCTAATGAGACTGAAGTTGGGCCCCTCTACACACAGGCAGAGTGAGAGAGCAAAGGAGGACACACAGGCGGAGGCAGACGACTCACAGCGCCTGTTTCTGCTCAAACCTCCACATGTTCATACAGTGACCTGAGAAAACACCCATATTCCATCAACTGCTCCTAATGTGGGAGGTTATAACCACAAACATCAATATATTTTATTGGAAAATGTTATTTATTGTCATTTTACCAACAAAAAACTGAAAAAAGTGGCCTGCATTTGTGTTTAACCCCCTTTACTCTGATTGCCCAAAATAAAATTTCCCACAAAAATGGCACAAAAAGATTAAAACCTTCCCACCACAACGCAGCATGGCAGGTGTTTAACCCTAGATGACAATAATGGTTATACAGAGCCGTGTTTCTCAAAGTGGGGGGCGCTGACCTGTTGGTGGTCCACCAGGAAGTGCTATGGCGGTCTGAGACAGATGGAGGAAAGTCAAAAATCGGAATGTTTTTTAATTATAACTTTTATTAATAAAGTCTAAGCTGTTTTCAATTGTTGTTATGAAATATTAATTAAAATAATTAATTGAAATGTTATTTGCCATGAACAAGCTGCTTTGTCGCTGAGATGTTTGATAACACAGATATGGAGGACACTGCTGTAAAAAACCATAAAGGTCTTGTTTCCAACTAAAATCAAAAGGTTTGACGCAACATTTATGCTAAACCATTTGTAATAACCATTGAATAGTGACTAAAAGTGAGAAAAAACATTCTAAAAGTTGATGTTACTGTACATATCTTGCAGTGTTATTTGTGGGTCTTCAGAGGGTTTCCCCATCCAACACACTGTGGGAACTCGTCCTATAAAGTGTTGTATTGTTGGGCTGAATGGTTTTGTGAAGCCCTCTGTAGATTTACATTCAGGTTTCTGCATTCTGCTAAATCTGAAGCCTCACCCAGAGAGTCGGTGACACCCGGAGGATACTGATCTGTCATCAGGTCCGTCTCACTTGGCGCCAGCAGCCGTGGACCTCTGTAGACTCAGAAGCCAATCTTCTGACACGGCCCATTCAGCAGCAGCGCAGCATGCTGCAGTATTTATCTGTGTGTGCTGCAGAGCTGGGCTGTGTGTGCAGAGGCCAGCCTGGCTGCCTGCCTCTAACTGGAGGACAAGGAGGGCATCATTGCCAGGCTACGGTGGTCGTTGTGGCAACATGAGGCTGGGTACCAGGGGATGTGGACTGAATGACAATGTGGACTGTAAAGACTCCAAAATACCCAAACCGTTTTATCTTCTGTAGTGAACATTTAGACTGTGAGAAATCCAAATTTGTAATATTGATATCTCTGCTGGTCAGAAGTTTATGCTCATGTTTTTTCAACATTTTATTTTTGTTTTTTCTGACAGTTTGAGTCTGCTTGAAGAGCAGAACAGCTGCTAACTGTACATCTAGAAGTCTCTGTGTTAGATCTTCATTTTATTCCTTTGTCTTGGTCTGAGTATTGATCAGTCATTTGAGTGCTTGCAAAAAATAGAGATTAAGTTTTTGTAGCATTTCACTTTCATATCAGAATGGCTTAGGAATCCCAAATTACTGACTTTCATGCTAATGTTAGTGGATGTGGATGTGTTACCTAATATAAAGCATTGTTGTGTGATTTCTGCTGGTTCCGTTTCACTGCACAGGTTCAAGCTACAGATGCAGATCAGGGAGAAAATGGCAGAGTTCTGTACAGGATCATCACTGGTGAGTCTCCATGCTGAGATCCTGCTAAATATGCCTAAAACCACATTTTAAATGTCTCACTGTCAGGACTTGAAAAGTCTGGATCAACTGTGTAGTTGTGTTTAGTAGTTCTGCAAAATGATTTCCAACAAAGAACAAAATTCAAACTTATTTCTGACTTGGTGGCTGTTCTCTAGAATCTTAAGGTCTCTTTCACCGAAAGGGGAAAACCAGGATCGTTTGCTTGTTTAAGGAAGTGAGTTTCTTTAAAAACAGAAGGCCAGTCGGTGAACCCAGTGTCACCCTCAGCATGCTTTCAAACATTTTAAGAAGGATTTTTAGTCTGTGCCTTGTTTGATCCTCTGTTTGCTTCAACCTTATGAATTGTTACAGCACAACACTGAGGGCTCACCTAATGGCAAAGAGAGTGTTTGCAGCAGGGAATCATGGGTAGCACAGATGTACTAGTGATGGTTTTGTTAAAAAAAATTCTTTCTTTTTTTTATTATTTTTTACTGAATATGTGTTCTGAAGTAAAGGTGGAATTGTCTTAATATTTCATTGTGAGATCATGTTACTGCAGGTCAGTTCAGTTCGTTTCTATACAGCAGAACCAAATTCAGTTTAATATTCAAAATGAAATGGATCGATGTAAATTAACTGAGTTAAATTGAGATTTGACTCAAACCTGGAGTATTTTAAAGACTCCCCTCCTCTTTGTCTCTTTCTGTTTGTGCCTGTGGCTGCAGGGAACAACAACAACCTGTTCAGCATAGACAGGCAGAGCGGCCTGGTGACCAGAGGCGTCCGGGCGCTGGACCGGGAGACCAGCAGCTCCCACGTGTTGGAGGTGGAGGCCTTCAACAGCGATGAAGGCAGCATGCGGAGCTCTGTCAGGGTGAGACGTGTGTGAACTGCACCCAGCAGGCCACTGGTTCATCCTCAAAGTGTCACAAACATTATCAGAAATTTGAACAAATTCTGCTTCAGTGTTCTCTCCATTAATCCAGTTGAATTCCCACATTCTGATTCAGAGGTTGAAGCTGAATTCAGCTAATCAAGCGCAGGCTTTCCCAATGTGTAAAGTAGTAAATACGTTCTCCTGCAGGTGATCATATATGTTGATGATGCCAATGATGAGGTGCCAGTGTTCACCCAGCAGCAGTACAACCGTCTGGGCCTGAGAGAAACGGCCGGAATCGGAACCTCTGTGATCGTCGTGCGCGCCACCGACCCCGACACCGGTGAGTCTGACCACACCTGGCCAGAGCTGCACGCTCTGCTGGCTTGTAGAATATCGACCCAGCCACTAGTTGGTGCTGTTCCACCAGAAATTCTTCTTTTTTTTTTTTACCCTGTTTGTCTCTGGTGTCTGGAAAAACGTTGAGTTTTCTGTAACTGGTATTTAAAGTCTTACTACTTCCACAGTTTGTACTTCCTCTCTTCACTTCCCTTGCTGTTAAATTGTCTCAGTGGCACATCTGATGATTCTGACAAACATTTTCCAAAACATCAGAGTGGCCATGAAACCGAAATAAACACGTCCTAATAAAGTTTTTCTGTAAATGTAAAATCGGGTCAGAGGAAGTTTTAAATATAACTCTGTTATGAGAACTTTGAAATCAAGCCGAGTTTATTTGTGTAGCAAATTTCAGCAGCAAGGCACCAAAAAAAACATAAAACAAAAACCAATTAAGAAACAAGATATATATAGACATATTATTTTGTCAAATCCCATGAATCATCATGCAAACATCATATATTGACCAATGTTCCAGTTATTATGAATCATGGCAGCTCTAACCAGGAGGGGTTTAGCCTTGATTTAAAGTCAGTCAGTGTTACAGCAGTTTTTCCCTTTTCTAGAAGTTTGTTCCAGATTTGTGGAGCATAGAAGCTGAAAGCTGCTTCTCCATGTTTGGTTCTGGTTCTGGATGCAGAGCAGACCAGAACCAGAACACATGAGACGTCTGGAAGGCTGATGCAACAACAGCAGATCTTTAATGGATTCTGGTGCTGATGATTTATAAACTAACAACAATATTTTAAAGTCAACACTTTAAAACAAAAATCCCTGTTAAGAAACTATTAGTAATAATGTGATTCTGGACTCTGAATGTCTGTGTTTCTGTCCTGCTGTTCAGGTGATGGCGGCGCTGTTGCCTACTCCATAGTGTCCGGTTCAGACCGTAAGTTTGAAGTGGACGTCAGCACCGGTCTGGTCACCACTGTGGACTACCTGGACTACGAGACCAAGACGTCCTACCTCATGAACGTGTCGGCCACCGACCAGGCGCCGCCGTTCCACCGAGGCTTCTGCACCGTCTACGTCACCTTACTGAACGAGCTGGACGAGGCCGTGGCCTTCTTCTCCGCAGGCTACGAGGCTTCCCTCCGGGAGAACATCGCCACGGGAACGGAGGTGGTTCAGGTCCAGGCCCAGTCTGCCGACAACCTGAACCAGCTGACTTACCGCTTTGACCCCGACACGTCGCCGGCAGCCTTAGCCCTCTTCAAGATAGACAGCGTCACGGTGAGCAGAGAAAAGTCTCACATCATGTTCTTATTACACACTTTATTATAAATATATAAAAAATTTCACACTGCAGTCACAAAATTGTATTCTAAAGGGATTTTGTGTGAACAACCATCACTACATAGTGCATATTAGTGAAGTGGAAAGAAATAATAGGTAGTTTTAATGATATTCGGTCCCTTTCTTAGGGTCACCTAATGAACTTTTGGTCTGTCTGCTGTTGTTGGAGAAAAACTGACACAGCACAGAGTTAATGCGATGAAGGTGAAATGGAAACGCATTTTCTGAATTAGTTCTGATGTAACGAACATCCACTGGTGGGTCTGCCCTACCAGGGGCATGAAACTTGACCAAGCCTCCAGACGGGACGACTCTCCATTTTTCTCAGATGTGTTGTTCATGCTACTTTACAACCTCTACACCTTGTTTATTAAGCCATAGGTAATAATCTAATGAAATTATGTTTGGACTTTTATTTTGAAGGTTCACTAATCTCTCTAGACGTAAATCTGGTGGAAATTTGTGACTGTAACGACATCAGTAGGTGGTTTGAGTCTCTGTTGGCAGAATAATTCCACACTTGTAAAAATCTCCACAAGATTTATTTTTTCTTCCACTTCGCCGTTGTGCTTTGCTCTTTTTTCTTGGACAACCTCCAGTGAAATACTTCGTCTGTGGTTGTGAAATAACAAAACTTAAGAACCTTAAGCTGTGTGAACAGACCGCCTCTGTAATGTCTCATCATCATTTTCTGCACTCTTGTTTCTGCATGAATGAAATCTGATCAAAGAGCTCAATGCTTTGAAGTTCTTCCATTCCTTTTGTCTGGATTTTCCTGATAGCTCTTCGTTTTTCTGTGTTTTGTGACTCTGGACCTTTTGTTTGTGGCGTTCCAGGGCCGCATCACGGTAACAGGCTTGCTGGACAGAGAAAAGGGAGATCTGTACACTCTGACTGTGGTAGCTGACAATGGAGGACCTAAGAAGGACTCCACTGTGGTACGTCGCTTCACTTTGGAGTTTTCTAGCATTCAGCCTCATCGTTATTTTAAATGTATTGTGTCTTATCTGTTGTAGAATAATGACATTCTTCTTTTATCAAATGCATCCCTCTGTGGATCTGCAGAAGGTAAGGTTCTGGTATTTCATAGAGCAAAAAGCAGAATGGAAATCTGCCTGTTTGTTTTTGTTCCACTCATTTTAAAGGTAAGTACCAAACTTCAGCCTGTCATGGAAGCTACAGATCATTTTGCTGCTTCCCAGGTTTCCATCACCATTCTGGATGAAAATGACAACAGTCCTGTGTTTGACATAACGTCTGATACGTCTGTGAGCATCCCAGAAAACACGGCCATGGGGAAGAGAGTGGCAGTGGTGCTGGCAAAGGACAGTGATGCTGGTTTAAATGGACTGGTGAGGCTTTACTTCAGCACTTCT